>NC_134364.1:15080770-15198270 GCF_048569485.1 Anomaloglossus baeobatrachus | reverse complement strand
TATATGGAACATCCCTGAGAAATGGCTCTTATTATCTCTCACTGGGGTTAATGCAGGAACATTAATACGGGCGGCGTAACACAGAGGAAAGTTACAGTGTCTGTGATATCACACAATGTTCCAGAATCAGATAAATCACATTGTAGTGATAGAGCAAAAGAGATGAGAAGAATGGGAAGGAGGTGGGAGGAAATTATAAGGGGGGAGGGCGAGGAAAAGAAAAACACGAGGAACATGCAAAATATTACAGATAAGTAACGCAGCGCTGGAAAACAAGAAGGAACGACAAAGAATGACGAGAACAGGAGGTCTGAACTGCAAAATTACAAATATGTTAAAAACATTCTTAAAACGTAAAGCGCATAGACCTTACGCATTTCACACCAACTGGTCATATGTTAGCGATGATTAAGGACCAGTTGGTGTGAAATGCATAAGTCTATGCACTTTACATTTTAATAATGTTTTTCCAATACATGTAATTTGTAACATATTTGGAATATTGAAGTCTGTGCTGGACTTGCTCCTTTCCTGCTCCTTCATTCAAAGCATAGACGGAACGAATGCGGTCACAGGGATCACGCCCATGAGCGGGCTCAGGGGTGCAGGGGGACCACCAGCCCCAGCCCCTGCATCAGCTGGATGGGCGTCTGAGGCTGCACATCCACCTGCAATGTATCGAAGTGCAGGGATCCGGTGGGTCCCTACACTGAGATACACGCTGCCAGCCAAACAGAAGCCGGCATCTTTCATCAGCGTCCCCGTGACTGGGGTGCTGCATAACAATGACGTCATGCACTGCCATAGCACGGACGCCAATGAAACTACCGGCTACTAAGGGCCAGTTTTAGAGGAGGACACCATGCGTCATGGGAGCCGGAACGGTGGGGAGTACAGTATACACCAAGAGGGAGACACTATATACCAGAAGGGGCCCAGGAGAGGAACATAAATAGCAGGAGGGGACAGTATATACCAGGAGGGACACAGTATATAAACCACAAAAGAGACGGTATATCTCAAGAGGGGCCCAGGAGAAGAACTTACTGTATATACCAGGAGAGGGATAGTATATATCAGGAGGGGTCCAGGAGAGAAACATATGTACCATCAAAGGGATAGTGTATACTAGTAAGGGGACAGTATATCCCAGGAGGGGCCCAGAAGAGAAACATATATACCAGGAGGGGGACTGTATATACAAGGAGAAGCCCAGGAGGAGGACAGTATATACCAGGATGAGGGACATATTTACTAGGATGAGGGACATACCAGGATGGGGGACATATATACCAGAATGGGGGACATATATACCAGGATGGGGACATACTGCATATACCAGGATGGGGACATATACACCAGGATGGAAACATATACACCAGGATGGAAACATATATACCAGGATGGGGAACATATATATCAGGATGGGGAACATATATACCAGGAAGGAGCCCAGGATGGGGCACATTAGAACAGGATGGGGGACATTACTACATAATGTGGAGGAGGGCAACTCTTAAGGTGGCTTTACACACTGCAACATCGCAAACGACATCGCTGTAACGTCACCGGTTTTGTGACGTTACAGCGACCTCCCCAGCGACATTGCAGTGTGTGAAACACATCAGTGACCTGGCCCCTGCTGTGAAGTTGCTGATCACTACAAATCGTTCAGGACCATTCTTAGGTCCTTTGTTTCCCGCTGTGCAGCATGATCGCTAGAAAGTTCCAGTGTGTAAAGGGGACTTTACAGCGACTTCGTTAGCGACTTCCCTTTCAAAAAGCTGCTTTACAAAGTCCCCAATGACTAGCTAGGTCGCTCTGCAGGTCCGGATCGCTGTTGCGTCGTTGGCCAGGTTTGCCTGTTTGAAAGCTCACCAGAGACTTTGTAGCGATCCCGGCCAGGTTGGGATCGCTGGTGGGATCGCTAGAAAGTTTCAGTGTGTAAACCCAGCTTTAAGGCCGAGTCACACACCGTGATAAATCTGCGGCAGATCTGTGGTTGCAGTGAAATTGTGGACAATCAGTGCCAGGTTTGTGGCTGTGTACAAATGGAACAATATGTCCATGATTTCACTGCAACCACAGATCTGCCAAAGATTTATCTGTGTGTGACATGGCCTTTATGGATTTAGAACACAAAATGCATACATTCATATACATGCATCTGACCAAGATGTGGGAATGGAGGGGCCCAGCTCCTAATTTGTCACCGGGGCCCATAAAATTCTAGTTACGCCATTGATTCCAAGAAACAAGGGATAATAACTAGTGTTGAGCGAGTAGTTAACTATTCCTACACACTATGCTGTACTATTTTCTACTCGTACGAAAAGTACGGCTTTCGGGTTACTCGCTACTTAGCGAGTATTTCCCATTGACTTACATTGCACCCGCTATTCTTAACGAATATGCGAATAGTGGACAGTATTCGCTAACAGCATAGCGACTGCGAATAGTCAACTACTCGCTCAACACGAATAATAACACATGGAAAAATGAGCGAAAACAAGAGGAAGTAAAAAACAACAAAAAACAGAAGAACAAGAAGACAAGGAAGAACAAGACAAACATTGACCTGAGAAGAACAAGTGCCAGAAAGAAGAACAGTAACAGACAAGTAAATGAAAAGGAAGAAAAACCAACAACCAGAAAAGGAGGCAGAAATAAGTAACAAAAAGATGGAGAATAAGATGTAGAAGGAGCATAACAGTAACAGTAAAGCCTCGCAGACTGCAGCCCTGATTTATGTGTTTGAAATGTTGCAAAATGTTTGCTGTTTGGAATTTTGCAACTTTTAGAGGCCGATACATCAAAGCTTATTTGCCAGACTTCTGGCATAAAAAGCTTTGAAATGTCAGGGTTTTTTTACATAAAGTGAAGTTGCACAAAAAAAAGGGACTTCTGACATCTTCATGCCAGTGGGCGAAGCTCGGTAGGGGTGTGACAGGGCGTGGTGAATTCCGCTTCTCATGAATTTGGCATTCACTAAGCCACAACTCTTACTCCAACAGAGGCAGGAGTAAGATCTGCGGCAAAGTGCACACCGCTACTCGCCTTGCTTAATTAATTAATAGTTGTACATCACCTAATGAATCAGGAGCGTTCTCTCCAACACAACCCTTCATTATGACCGGAGAGAGAATTGATGAATCGCCCGCTGAGTGTTTTTCACATCAGCTCTTTCAGCTCCAAGTTTTTGAAAATTGAGTGGAATCTAGTTTATTGGGGCATGGCCGAGCATCGCCAACAAATTTATCACAATTTATGCCCAAATGATGGTCGAAAATCACAAAAAAACTTCACTCCAATACAGTCATATGAAAAAGTTTGTGCACCCCTATTAATGTTAACCTTTTTTCTTTATAACAATTTGGGTTTTTGCTATTTCAGTCTCATATGTCTAATAACTGATCGACTGAGTAATATTTCTGGATTGAAATGAGGTTTATTGTACTAACAGAAAATGTGCAATCCACATTTAAACAAAATTTGACCAGTGCAAAAGTATGGGCACCTCAACATAAAAGTGACATTAATATTTTGTAGATCCTCCTTTTGCAGAAATCACAGCCTCTAGTGGCTTCCTGTAGCTTTTAATGAGTTCCTGGATCCTGGATGAAGGTAGATTTGACCTTTCCTGTTTACAAAACAATTCCAGTTTAGGTAAGTTTGATGGTCGCCGAGCATGGACAGCCGCTTCACATCATCCCACAGATGTTCAATGATATTCAGGTCTGGGGACTGGGATGGCCATTGCAGAACATTGTAATTGTTCCTCTGCATGAATGCCTGAGCAGATTTGGAGCGGTGTTTTGGATCATTGTCTTGCTGAAATATCCATCCCCTGCGTAACTTCAACTTTGTCACTGATTCTTGCACATTATTGTCAAGAACCGGCTGATACTGAGTTGAATCCATGCGACCCTCAACTTTAACAAGATTCCCGGTGCCGGCATTGGCCACACAGCCCCAAAGCATGATGGAACCTCCACCAAATTTTACTGTGCGTAGCAATGCTTTTCTTGGAATGACGTGTTTTCTTGCCTCCATGCATAACACCTTTTTGTATGACCAAACAACTCAATCTTTGTTTCAGCAGTCCACAGGACCTTCTTCCAAAATCTAACTGGCTTGTCCAAATGTGCTTTTGCATACCTCAGGCGACTCTGTTTGTGGCGTGCTTGCAGAAACGGCTTCTTTCGCATCACTCTCCCATACAGCTTCTCCTTGTGCAACGTGCGCTGTATTGTTGACCGATGCACATTGACACCATCTGCAGCAAGATGATGCTGCAGGTCTTTGGAGGTGGTCTGTGGATTGTCCTTGACTGTTCTCACCATTCTTCTTCTCTGCCTTTCTCATATTTTTCTTGGTCTGACACTTCTGGGCTTAACAAGAACTGTACCTGTGTTCTTCCATTTCCTTACTATGTTCCTCACAGTGGAAACTGACAGTGTAAATCTCTGAGACAACTTTTTGTACCTTCCCCTGAACAACTATGTGAATAATCTTTGTTTTCAGATCATTTGAGAGTTGTTTTGAGGACCCCATGATGCCACTCTTCATAGGAGATTCAAATAGGAGAACAACTTGCAAGTGGCCACCTTAAATACCTTTTCTCATGATTGGATACACCTGCCTATGATGTTCAAAGCTCCGTGAGGTTACAAAACCAATTTAGTGGTTTAGTAAGTCAGTAAAAAGTAGTTAGGAGTGTTCAAACCAAGAAATTGATAAGGGTGCCCATACTTTTGGACCGGTCAAATTCTGTTTAAATGTGGATTGCACATTTTCTGTTAGTACAATAAACCTCATTTCAATCCCGAAATATTACTCAGTCCATCACTTATTAGATATATGAGACTGAAATAGCAAAAACCCAAATTGTTATAAAGAAAAAAGGTTAACATTAATATGGAGATGAGGTGGTGGGGGAACAATGGACACAGGATGACTCCCTGCCGTCACCCTGTAACAAGAGTTGTATCTCATTAGCAAGGCTATGGAAATAGCCAGACAGAACGACTCCAGTAAAAAATGGTTCATATCTCGCAAGCCATATTTCCGATAAATATGGCAACCATAAAAATGGTGTCTCCGCATGCGGACGATGCCGGCACACCCTTTTTATGGGAGCAGGACATTGGGAAATGCCCCAGGCGTGATATCAGCCAATGGGGAACTGGCAGACAGGTCATGAGTCCCCTCGTTCTGTAGCTAAATTCATAACTGTCACAATGAGAGCATTGGCGTCCGCCTACGACGCTCCCAGGCAAAGTTATGGCCCATATTCCATGTTGTGGATTGTCCATAACTCAAGCCAGGGGTGGAGCAGTGCTTCCCTGTGAGGTCACTAAGGTAGGAGGGGACCTGGATCTGCCCAGGTTGATAACCCTACTTCGGCCATTTTCCAGTGTTCTTTTCGCTGGGGGCACGTGTAGGAAACATCTGTGGGAAGGATCCTAGAAACCTGGGTACAGCGCCCCCCTGTGGCCAGACGCAACAAGGTAACTGCTGGAACTGTGTATGCCTGTTTGTAACCCATGCTTTGCTTGTAACTGTACTCTGACATATGTATATTCTGTAGATTCCCTATTGTATATATTGTAGTTTCTAGTGTGCTTTAGGCTGATTAAATTATATAATTAATCTTGGGCTGTTCTGTTATCTCGATCTTGAATCCCACGTCTGTGTGTTCGGCTAATAGTTACCGTAAATCGGTTGGTGGCAGCGAATTGTGCCAAGGATTATTGTGGGGAGGCCAGTGAGATCCGGGGAGATTTTATATATTCCGCCCGCGGAGGTCGGGGGAATATATACCTTACTCTCACCGGGGACCCTTCAATAATCGGCATAAGTAGTATAGCGGCCTCCTTGCTTATTGTCGGGCAATTCCATAATTGGCCTGACTATAAGAGGGGCGCTAGAGAGCGCGTCACGTGCTCTGTCTGTCGGTCGGGAGGTATAAAGGAGGGGTGACCCCCACTTGTTACCCCCCGATTGTGACGTACTGGTAGCCAGCGCGGGGGATTTCTGAGTGACCCCCCCGGTGGTTTGTGACATATTGGTGGCAAGCGGTGGGATCGAGATAATAGTGTGTGTGAGTGTGAGACCCATACTCCCAGACACTAAAGACTGCCTGCAGCAGCTGTGGCTGCTGGGGTCTTCAGACTAGCTCAACACTAGAGTGTCAGAGTGCAGATACTGTAAGGTGTGTGGAGGCATCAGGTGTCAGTTCTGTGTCAGTGACCAAAAGTCTGCAAGAATGGCTGATGGCACCAGGAGCAGAGCTATGCAACTGGCCAATGCTAAGGCAGGAGCCGAAGAGAGGGAGGACGGTGCTGTGGACAGCAATGAGGAGGTTGCCCACGAGTCCTCCAGGAGCTCGACGCCAGAAAACCGTTCTGCCGAGGACATTGCACAACCTGGCACTGCTGGACAAGATGAGGAGGAGCTCACCCAAGGTTCCTCAACGAGCCAGATGCCAGCCCTCCGCTCTGAAAGGGACAGTGAATCGCCTAGCTCTGCAGCGTGCCGCAGATCACCACGTGCCATTCCACCGAGCCTGGGAGGCTCGGATAGCCTTCTTCAAATGGCTATGGCCCTTCTCCAGGCTGGAGACCAGAAGGGCTACAAGGAACTCCTGGCAGAGCGCAGGGCAGAGCGGCAGGCAGCGCGTGACGCTGAGGCTGCGGAGCGGCACGCAGAGCGTGAGGCTGCGGAGCGAGAGCGGCAGGCAGCGCGTGAAGAGCGAGAGCGAGAGCGACAGGCAGACCGTGACTACCAGCTGCAGCTAGCTCAGCTCCGGCCCTCATCAGCCACATGTGACCTTCGAGACACCAAACTTCCAAAGGTCCGTGTTGAGGACTTCCCAGTGCTGGAGAAGGATGGAGACTTGGACTCTTTCTTGACTGCTTTTGAACGGACTTGCTTGCAGCACCATCTGGACAAGGACCAGTGGGCCAAATACCTGACCCCCCGTTTAAGGGGTAAGGCCCTGGATATCCTTGGTGACTTGCCTGCTGAGGCAGATCAGGGCTACGACACCATCAAGCGGGCCCTGATCCAACAGTACAACCTCACTCCAGAGTCCTACCGCAAGAAGTTCCGGAGCCTACAGAAGGGACCAAAGGACTCCTGGGCTGACCACCGGCGGGCACTTGCCCGAGCTGCCGACCACTGGACCCAAGGCCTGCAGCTTTCCACCGGACCGGAGATCCTGGACTTGTTCATCACGGAGCAACTCTTGTGGAACTGCCCTGAGGATCTCCGCCAGTTCATCCGAGACCAGAAGCCAAAGGGGTCCACGGCTACAGCTGCCCTTGCCGATGACTACACCAACAACCGGGCCCCTGAGGCCAGGAGAGCGGCCACCAGCAGCACCTGGAGAGGGGGTAAGATGAATTCGGCGACTGCCCCACCTGCCCCTAGACTGCAGGGGGTGCCCCCCTCCACTCCCCTCTCCAGGCCCGTGGCGGAACCAAGACGGTGCCACCAGTGCAACCTACCTGGACACTTCAAGGCCATGTGCCCTCAGCGTCCCAAGGCCCCGGCTCCGTCCCCGTCCCAAGGGCCGCCCAAGGTGTATTGTGTGGGTGGGGGTGGTGGTAGGTCCCTGGACAGCTTCCAACCTGTCACCGTCGGCCGGTCTGTGACCATAGGACTGCGAGACAGCGCCTCGGAGGTGACTCTGGTGCGGCCTGAGATGGTGTCCCCCCAAGACTTGATCCCTGGAAAAACCCTCGCTGTCTCCGGGATTGGAGGCACTGACCCGGCGCTGCCTGTTGCTGACATTTATGTGGACAGGGGCGCAGGGCGGGGGGTGAGGGAGGTGGGGGTAACTGATCGGATCCCTGCAAACGTGCTACTTGGGACAGATTTGGGGCAGATAACCTCCCAGTTTGGGCCCCCCCCAAGGGCTGAACCTTCAGCCCGTACTGACATGACTCCTAACACTGTTAATGTGTTATCTATGAATGATGTAAGGGAGGAGGGAGTGAACTCTGATATTTCTGCTTGCACAGACACCATAGACACACACACAGCTGCAGCTGTGACAGGGGAGGGGGTCAGAGAAAGGTGTGACAATGCCTCTACAAGTAATCAGCCTGTGAGCTGGGATCTGTTGCCCTCTGCAGGGATAAGCAGAGAGCAGGGTGCTGCAGGGGGAGGACCAGTGTGTGGGGTGGGGGCTACCACAGCAAATGTGGGGTCCCCAGAGATTTCACAGCGGGGTTCTGTTGCTGCAGGAGGGGAACAGGCAGGTGAGATTGGGGCCGGTCCAGGAGCGGAAGTGCTCCCAGGTAAGATCTCGGTGCATGGTTCCCCCACAACCGGGGTGTCAGGAAGCCAGGTAGGTCTGCCTGAACCGGCGACTTGGTCAGGAACGGAGGAGGAGCAGGCACGACCCACGGTCGCAGCGGCTGTGGCCGCTGTCACCCGCAGTGGGAGTGCTGGAAGCCAAGGGGCCTCCCGGAGGTCCGATAGCTCTTCCCCTTCTGACCAAGTGGCAGCCGAGTCAGGTGGAGGCCAGGACACAGGTCCCGGGGTACTGACTGAAGATGTGACAGTCTCGTCGATTCTGGCCACATCTAGTCAGGGGTTTCAGGCAGCGTTAGAAGCTGACGACAGCCTGAAAGCTCTTAAGGAGCAGGCGGCACAGCCTCCCTCGGACTCGGACCCGGAGCGAGTGGTCTGGGACCAAGGACGGCTGTACCGGGCCACGGTCCAGCAGGGTTCACCGGAGGCGTGGCCCAGGGACCGACAGTTGGTGGTACCCTATCCGTTCCGGACGGAGTTGTTGCGGATCGCACATGAGATTCCGATGGCCGGACACCTAGGGATCGCTAAGACCAAGGCCAGGTTAAACCAGCATTTCTACTGGCCAAAAATGGGGGCCGATGTGGCTGCCTACTGCCGTTCGTGTGAAACCTGTCAGAGAGTGGGGAAGGCGGGGCCACACCCCAAAGCCCCACTAGTATCTCTGCCAATCATCGATGAGCCTTTCAGGAGGGTGGCTGTGGATCTGGTCGGCCCGCTGGCCATCCCCAGCAGCTCCGGGAAACGCTTCATACTGACGGTAGTGGACTATGCCACCCGGTACCCAGAAGCAGTGGCCTTGTCGTCCATTCGGGCTGACAAGGTGGCCACCGCATTGCTGGAGATTTTCTCCCGAGTGGGTTTTCCCCAGGAAATGCTCACTGACCGGGGGACCCAATTCATGTCCCAGCTGATGGAGGCCCTCTGTAAGCAAGTCCAGGTGCGACATCTGGTGGCCAGCCCGTACCATCCACAGACTAATGGCCTGTGCGAGCGGTTCAATGGCACCTTAAAGCAGATGCTTAAGATGTTGGTCGACTCCCATGGGCGTGACTGGGAGCGGTATCTCCCACACCTGTTATTTGCTTACCGGGAGGTTCCACAGGCCTCAACAGGATTCTCACCGTTTGAGCTCCTGTACGGGCGACGTGTGCGGGGCCCCCTGGCTCTGGTGAAAGAGGCTTGGGAAGGGGATTTGGCCACCCCTGGAGTGTCGGTTATCGAGTATGTCATGCGCTTCCGGGACAAAATGCAGGCCTTGACGCAACTGGTACACGACAATATGGCTCAAGCCCAGGCCGATCAGAAGCGTTGGTACGACCAGAACGCTTGTGAGAGGACCTACCAAGTGGGTCAAGAGGTGTGGGTACTGGTCCCCGTTCCACAGGACAAGCTTCAGGCAGCCTGGGAAGGCCCATACCTCGTGTACCAGCAGCTCAACCCTGTGACGTACCTGGTCACCCTGGACCCTGCCCGTGGAAGGCGGAAGCCCTTCCATGTGAACATGATGAAGGCACATCATGAGCGGGAGGCATGTGCGCTCCCCGTGTGCAACCTGCCCGAGGAGGGAGAAGCGGAAACCCTCTTGGATATGCTAGCCCAGGTTAGGGCAGGCGGATCCATTGAGGATGTGGAGGTTGGCCACCAGCTCTTGGAAGACCAACGGTCCCAGCTGTGGGCCACCCTCCTCCCCTTCCGGGGGTTGTTTACCAACCAGCCCGGAAGGACTGACTTGGCTGTCCATCACGTGGACACTGGGGATCATCCCCCGATCCGGCGTTCAGCATATCGGGTCTCCCTGGAGGTGCAGCAACACATGCGCCAGGAGATTGACGAGATGCTGAAGCTGGGGGTGATCCAGGCATCCAACAGCGCTTGGGCCTCGCCTGTAGTCCTCGTCCCTAAGAAGGACCGAACCACTCGGTTCTGCGTGGACTACAGGGGGCTCAATGCGGTCACGGTCGCCGATGCGTACCCAATGCCACGCATCGATGACCTGCTCGATCAGTTGGCCGGGGCTCAGTACCTGACCATCATGGATCTGAGCCGGGGATATTGGCAGATCCCCCTGACTCGCAAGGCCAGGGAACGCTCTGCCTTTATTACCCCATTTGGACTGTACGAGTCCACGGTGATGCCATTCGGGATGAGGAATGCCCCTGCCACTTTCCAGCGGATGGTCAACACCCTGCTCAAGGGACTTGAAGGGTACGCGGCCGCGTACCTGGATGACATTGCCGTCTTCAGTCCCACCTGGGAGGACCACCTAGAGCATCTAGCACAGGTGCTCAGGCGGATCCACCGGGCAGGTTTGACCATCAAGCCGGGAAAGTGTCAGCTGGCCATGAGCGAGGTCCAGTACCTCGGTCACCGGGTAGGTGGGAGAACACTGAAGCCCGAGCCTGAGAAAGTGGAAGCCATCGCATCCTGGCCCACCCCCAGGACCAAGAAGCAGGTGATGTCCTTCTTGGGGACCGCTGGGTACTATAGGAGGTTTGTTCCATGCTATAGTAGCCTGGCAAAGCCCTTGACGGACCTCACCAAGAAGAAGCTGCCCTCTGCAGTCGATTGGACAATGGACTGCGAGACAGCCTTCCGGGCCCTAAAGGACGCCCTGTCCAGCCCGCCCGTGCTACAGGCAGCCGACTTCACGCGGCCGTTTGTAGTACAGACCGACGCCAGTGACTTCGGCCTCGGTGCGGTGCTCAGCCAGGTGGACTCTGCGAGCCAAGAGCACCCAGTCTTGTACCTGAGCAGGAAGCTGTTACCAAGGGAAGTTGCCTATTCCACGATGGAGAAGGAGTGCCTGGCCATAGTGTGGGCCCTGCAGCGTCTGCAACCCTATCTATACGGGCGCCACTTCATCGTGGAGACGGACCACAATCCCCTCAGCTGGTTGCACGCCGTCTCTGGAACGAATGGGCGATTGTTGCGATGGAGCCTTGCGCTCCAGCAATACAACTTCACCATTCGCCACAAAAGGGGCCGTGACCACGGTAACGCAGACGGGCTGTCCCGACAAGGAGAGGTCGCGGACGGGCGCACGGGGGAACACCGGAGTGTGCTGCCCCCTAGCGCCCTCAAAAGGGGGGAGGTGTGAGGCAAATCCCGGGATATGAAGATGAATTATGACTCCAGTCATAATCCCTCATCACTCCCTGGCAGTGCCCCCTCCCTTCTTGTTCTCAGTGTTCCACTTACACCTCCATGGCCATGTCCTGTGATATGGAAATGAGGTGGTGTGGGAACAATGGACACAGGATGACTCCCTGCCGTCACCCTGTAACAAGAGTTGTATCTCATTAGCAAGGCTATGGAAATAGCCAGACAGAACGACTCCAGTAAAAAATGGTTCATATCTCGCAAGCCATATTTCCGATAAATATGGCAACCATAAAAATGGTGTCTCCGCATGCGGACGATGCCGGCACACCCTTTTTATGGGAGCAGGACATTGGGAAATGCCCCAGGCGTGATATCAGCCAATGGGGAACTGGCAGACAGGTCATGAGTCCCCTCGTTCTGTAGCTAAATTCATAACTGTCACAATGAGAGCATTGGCGTCCGCCTACGACGCTCCCAGGCAAAGTTATGGCCCATATTCCATGTTGTGGATTGTCCATAACTCAAGCCAGGGGTGGAGCAGTGCTTCCCTGTGAGGTCACTAAGGTAGGAGGGGACCTGGATCTGCCCAGGTTGATAACCCTACTTCGGCCATTTTCCAGTGTTCTTTTCGCTGGGGGCACGTGTAGGAAACATCTGTGGGAAGGATCCTAGAAACCTGGGTACAGCGCCCCCCTGTGGCCAGACGCAACAAGGTAACTGCTGGAACTGTGTATGCCTGTTTGTAACCCATGCTTTGCTTGTAACTGTACTCTGACATATGTATATTCTGTAGATTCCCTATTGTATATATTGTAGTTCTAGTGTGCTTTAGGCTGATTAAATTATATAATTAATCTTGGGCTGTTCTGTTATCTCGATCTTGAATCCCACGTCTGTGTGTTCGGCTAATAGTTACCGTAAATCGGTTGGTGGCAGCGAATTGTGCCAAGGATTATTGTGGGGAGGCCAGTGAGATCCGGGGAGATTTTATATATTCCGCCCGCGGAGGTCGGGGGAATATATACCTTACTCTCACCGGGGACCCTTCAATAATCGGCATAAGTAGTATAGCGGCCTCCTTGCTTATTGTCGGGCAATTCCATAATTGGCCTGACTATAAGAGGGGCGCTAGAGAGCGCGTCACGTGCTCTGTCTGTCGGTCGGGAGGTATAAAGGAGGGGTGACCCCCACTTGTTACCCCCCGATTGTGACGTACTGGTAGCCAGCGCGGGGGATTTCTGAGTGACCCCCCCGGTGGTTTGTGACACCTGCCTATGATGTTCAAAGCTCCGTGAGGTTACAAAACCAATTTAGTGGTTTAGTAAGTCAGTAAAAAGTAGTTAGGAGTGTTCAAACCAAGAAATTGATAAGGGTGCCCATACTTTTGGACCGGTCAAATTCTGTTTAAATGTGGATTGCACATTTTCTGTTAGTACAATAAACCTCATTTCAATCCCGAAATATTACTCAGTCCATCACTTATTAGATATATGAGACTGAAATAGCAAAAACCTAAATTGTTATAAAGAAAAAAGGTTAACATTAATAGGGGTGCACAAACTTTTTCATATGACTGTACATAACTGCAGAACCTTTCTGACCCTGATGAATGGAACCTGAAAGATTCACCAAATTTATAAACAGACACAAGTCAATTAATGAATTTATGTATCTTACTCCAAGACGGACAGAATATTATACACACTGGTCTTCATGAATCAGCCCCTAAATTAAAGAGCAGAGTCCAAAAGAACAATTTCAATATGGAGAATTGGCTGGTAAAGCAAGAAGAAGAAACAGAAGACATAAAATGAAAGGAAGAAGCAGGAAAATATCAACATCTGGGAAAAGAAGAATGAAGGGAGGAAAGATCAGTACAAGGGACAAGAAAAGAGAAGACAGAAAAATGGAGAAGAGGAGAAAAACTACAAAAGTAAAACATGGAAGAAGGAAGAATGAAGTGAGGAAAGATCAGCACAAGGGACAGTAAAAGAGAAGACAGAAAAATGGAGAAGAGGAGGAAAAACTACAAAAGTATGGGAGACAAGAAAAAGGAATGAAGGGAGAAGATAGCACAAGGGACAAGAAAATAGAAAACAAAAACTACAAAAGTAATAGACAAGAAAAAAGGAAGAAGAACAGCTTCAAAATGAAGAAAAATGAGAAAATAATATGGGGAAGAGTTGGCAGATAAAGAGTAAATATTTAGAAAAAACAAATTTCAATATGAAGAAATAAAGAATGAAGAAAGGATACAAATGGCAGGAGGAACAAAAATAGGAAGCTGTAGGATAATAGAAGAAAGACATCAAGAATACGAGGCAGAAGAAGAAAGGTGAACTAAAGGAAGAAGGAAAACGTCAGCTCCAAGAGTCAGAGGAAGAAAAACAACCTGAATATGAAGGGAAAAAAAGAATGACTGGAAGAAGAGGAAGATAAGGGAAAAAAAGAAGGATGAGGAGAAGTGAAAACCAAGAAAAACAATGGAAGCAAGAAACAGAAGAAAATTATGGAATGGAGAAGAAAGGATAAACATCAGTACTAAGAGTAAACAACAGAACATTTTCAATATAAAGAAAAAAAGAAAATGGAGTAGTGAAACTAAAGAAGAAAAATAATGGAGCAAAAAGATAAAAATAACCAAAAGGAGGGTGAAAAAGAGAAAAAGACAAGAAGAACAAGTGGAAGGTGCAATACTGGAATAAGAGAAAAAGGGATAAACAACATGGATGACAGGTAGAAGAAGAATAATGAGCTGAAGGAAGAACATCAGCACCAAGACTAAGAGGTAAAAGATGGAACTAACACATGAAGAAAAATGAGAAAACAAGAAAAGCAAACAATGAGGAAGTAACCAGGAGGAAGAAGAGGAGGAAGAAACATAAAAGGAAGAAGACAAACATGAAGAATAAGGAGTTAGAGAGGAGAAAAAGGAAGAAGACGAACATGGAGAATAAGGAATTAGAGAGGAGAAAAAGGAAGAAGACGAACATGAGGAATAAGAAGGAGTTAGAGAGGAGAAAAAGGAAGAAGACGAACATGAGGAATAAGAAGGAGTTAGAGAGGAGAAAAAGGAAGAAGACGAACATGAGGAATAAGAAGGAGTTAGAGAGGAGAAAAAGGAAGAAGACGAACATGAGGAATAAGGAGTTAGAGAGGAGAAAAAGGAAGAAGACGAACATGAGGAATAAGGAGTTAGAGAGGAGAAAAAGGAAGAAGACGAACATGAGGAATAAGAAGGAGTTAGAGAGGAGAAAAAGGAAGAAGACGAACATGAGGAATAAGAAGGAGTTAGAGAGGAGAAAAAGGAAGAAGACGAACCTGAGGAATAAGAAGGAGTTAGAGAGGAGAAAAAGGAAGAAGACGAACATGAGGAATAAGAAGGAGTTAGAGAGGAGAAAAAGGAAGAAGACGAACATGAGGAATAAGGAGTTAGAGAGGAGAAAAAGGAAGAAGACGAACATGAAGAATAAGGAGTTAGAGAGGAGAAAAAGGAAGAAGACGAACATGAAGAATAAGAAGGAGTTAGAGAGGAGAAAAAGGAAGAAGACGAACATGAGGAATAAGAAGGAGTTAGAGAGGAGAAAAAGGAAGAAGACGAACCTGAGGAATAAGAAGGAGTTAGAGAGGAGAAAAAGGAAGAAGACGAACATGAGGAATAAGAAGGAGTTAGAGAGGAGAAAAAGGAAGAAGATGAACATGAGGAATAAGGAGTTAGAGAGGAGAAAAAGGAAGAAGACGAACATGAAGAATAAGAAGGAGTTAGAGAGGAGAAAAAGGAAGAAGACGAACCTGAGGAATAAGAAGGCGTTAGAGAGGAGAAAAAGGAAGAAGACGAACATGAGGAATAAGAAGGAGTTAGAGAGGAGAAAAAGGAAGAAGACGAACATGAGGAATAAGGAGTTAGGAGAAAAATGAGAGTCATGAAGAACAGTAATAAGAAGATGATATTAAAAGAATGAGAAACACAAGGAAAGAAAGAGGCAGAGGAGGAAAAATAAGCTGGAAGAAGAGGAAACATCAGCTTCAAACCTACAACATAGGACACCAATGTCAATATGGAGAAATAGAATAACCTGTGGGGAAACAAGCTGAAAAACATGAGGAAGAAAGAGAAGGAAGGAGAGGGAAGGAAATGAGGGGGGAGAAATGTGAGAAGAACAAGTGGCATGAAGAACAATAATAAAAAGATAAGAAGAAGGAAAAAAGTAAGAAGAAAAATAAAGCATAAGGAGAAAACATCAAGAGAAGGAAGCAAAAAAGCAAAATCAACATGAGCGACAATGAATTAGTAAACATGAGGCACAAGCATCAAAAGAAAAAATAAGGGGAGAAAGTGAAAAAGACAAAAATCAGCATGAAGGTAAAGAAAGAGCAAGAAGAAAAGGTGACAAGAAGAAGATAAATAAACAGAAAGATACATTAAAAAGAACAAGAAAAATACAAGAATAAGAGGCAGAAGATGAAATAGAAACAAGAGGAAGAGGAAGAACATCAGCTCCAAGGGTACAAGGGTAAGACGCCAGAGAAAAATGTCAACATGAAGAAAAACAAAAGGAACAATAACGTAAGGAAAACTGATCTGGAATTAAAAAAAAAAAAACAGAAGAAGAAATCAACAACCAGAGAAACAGGTGATAAACAGAAACAGAAGAACCAGAAGGAGAAAAACACGAATAAGTACAAGAAGGACAATTATGTAAGACAAAGGCGAGGAAACCAAAAACCAAAGACAGGGAGAAGATGAAAAAAAACATGAAGATGATTAAAAGAAGAGCAAGAAAGAGGAGAAGAGAAAGAAAAACATCAAGACGGGAGACAGAAGTAGAAATATGAACTAAAGCAAGAAAACCATTATCTCTAAACGAATGACCTCAAGATAAAGAAAAACAAAAGAAGAAACCTGGAGAAAAAAAATAAATAATCAGAGGTAAAGACAAAAGAAAAATAAGAGGAGGAGGTTTTAAAGAAGAAATAGCAGAAAAAAACTAAGAGCAAGAGGCAGATGAAGAAAAAAGTTCCAAGATTAGAGGAACAAACAACACAGGGAAGAATGAGCGGGAAAAGAAAGAGGAAAAAGAAAAGGAAAAAGACAAACATCAATATGAGATAAAATGATGAAAAAAAAAGAATAATAAAAGGAAGAGCAAAGTAAATCAAAAGGAGAGGAAGAGGAAGGACAAAAAAGTGTGGTGATGATGATGATGATGATGAATATCAATACAAGGGAAAGAGTCACACAGCAGGTCACATGAGAGGCATGAAGAACAAGCAAAGAAATAGAATAAGACAAGAACAGGGAGGAGTGTAAGAAAGAATGAAATAGAAAAGAAGATGGAAAATGAAGGAAATAGTGGATTCTAGAGGATAGTGCCCTCTCGCTTAGTATCACTGAGGATTCGGTTACATAGTAGCCTATATCATGTGGGGCATTGAGCGGAAGCCTTCATTCTGAGGTGTCAGTGATTATTCACTATTGGAGATTTTCCAGTCCTGTTCACTATTTAGAGATCTCGGTCATAAAATGCATCAAATCTATCACGATGAAGAGGTGCCAATACTCCGCTCCCCGCCCGTGTGCTGAGGACTCTCCGAGTACACAGACATCTGCCCGGATCCACAGACTTCTCACTCCCAAAACTTATAAAAAGTCCAACAATGCAGCGATCATCCCATAAGACATAACTTTATTCCATCATAATATCAAAATTTACCAGCATCCAATACCTCCTCCATGATTCGGCCTTATTCATTGCCAACATACAGTGCCGGATGATACATTTACAGCTTTTTCAGACTCTTTAGCTGAGCTTTACGCAGCGGCTTGGTTGGGTCACCTCAATTTTGGTCCAATTTAGCAGATATTGTTGCATTTTAAGATCCCCCCCCATCTCTGTTACACTATGCTTCACCTATAGGGACACCAATACTCCTACACTGCCACTACTGACAATAATACCACTAAAAGAAGATCCAATTCTGGGTCATTTCTTGCTGGAGGACCTATGATCTTCAACTCAAACCAAATTTTCTTACACTGGGTAGGACATTTCACTGTAAAATCTCTTGATAATTCACTGATTTCATGTTTCCTCAGATATGGTCAAATCTTCCAGTATCAGATGGCACAGCATTATGGATCCTCCACCATGCTTAATGGTGGGTAGGGTGTTCTTTTCCTTATAATCTTCATTGCGCCGTCTGCAAACAAACTGTTGCTTTGCATTTGACAGAAAAGTCTATTTTTGTTTCTTCTGTCCACAGAACATATTCCTAGAAAGATTGTGGTTTGTCTTTGGTAAACATTAGTTGTTCCTTTTTATGTCTTTTCTACAGTAATGGTTTCTTCCTTGGCCTTTGCCCATAAAGCTCTGCTTGGTTCAGTAAGCGGTGTATGGTACTTGTTGACACCATGACCTCAGACTGTTCCAGGTTGGCCTTCAGGTCTTTGGGTCTTTGACGTGGTGTTTTTTTCCACCATTCGCACCAATCTTCAAAGACATCTATTGTCAATTTTCCTCATTCCCCCACATCCAGGGAAGATCCTGAGGGTTCCATTCTTGGGAAACTTCTAAATCCCATTGCGCCCTGTTGAAACTGGGATACAAGGTCTTTTGAGATGCCGTATACCCTTTGGAGGTCTTGTGTTTACTAATAATAGCAGTTCTGATGTCCTCAGACACCTCCATTGTGACAAAGGAATAGGGCACCGACAATGTATCACCGGTGATTCTCATTTGTGATTTACCACAGGCGGGTCACAATGTGTTTCCATATTAATGTAATGGGGCCGATACCAGAGTCACTGCAGCTTTAGGTTTTTTTATTTTTCCGTCCCATTGTTTTCTCTTTTAAATTGTTGTCTATCATATACTCTTTTGTATTTTACAAGAGCGCAAGATACAAACCATAGATGTCCATAAATTAAGTTACATGTAATAATGAGAAATGACACTGGGGAAAAAGTATTGAACACATGAAAAAAAGAGAAGTGTAAAAAGCCATGGAAAATAACGACACCAGCTGAAATCCATCAGTAATTAGAAAACAATCCTGCCACTTAGTGAAAAATAATATCAGCTGGTTCAACTGATGGAATATAAAAAGGTGTCTCATTACCAAGGTGCCACACAACAAACATCTCATGATGGGTAAAACCAGTGAGCTGTCTCAAGACCTTCTCAACCGTATTGTGGCTAAACATACTGATGGCATTGGTTACAGAAGAATTTATAAACTACTAAAGGTTCCAGAGAGCAGTGTTAGGGCCATAATCCGGAAGTGGAAAGAACATAATTTCACCATAAATCAGCCATGACCAGGTGCTCCCTGCAAAGGAGTGAAAAGAATTACAGAAGAATTGTCCAAGAGCCAAGGACACCTGTGGAGATCTACAGAAAGTCCTGAAATCCACAGGTGCAATTGCTCCACAGAAAACAATAAGTAATGGACTCCCCCTCCATGGCCTGTATGCACGCTCCTGTATGCACGCTCCTGTATGCATGCTCCTGTATGCACGCTCCTGTATGCACGGTCCTGTATGCATGCTCCTGTATGCACGTTCCTGTATGCACGCTCCTGTATGCATGCTCCTGTATGCATGCTCCTGTATGAACGCTCCTGTATGCACGCTCCTGTATGCACGCTCCTGTATGCACGCTCCTGTATGAACGCTCCTGTATGCCTGCTCACCACGTAATACTCCATTGCTGAACATCAAGCAGGTTCAAGCAGGTTTAAAGTTTCCTCAACAACATTTAGAGAAGCTTGTGAAATACTTGGAGAATGCAGTGCTGGCCAAAAGTATTGGCACCCCTGCAATTCTGTCAGACAATACTCAGTTTCTTCTTGAAAATGATTGCAATCACAAATTCTTTGGTATTATTATCTTCATTTATTTTGCTTGCAATGAAAAAACACAAGAGAATGAAACAAAAATCAAATCATTGATCATTTCACACAAAACTCCAAAAATGGGCCAGACAAAAGTATTGGCACCCTTAGCCTAATACTTGGTTGCACAACCTTTAGACAAAATAACTGCGAACAACCGCTTCCGATAACCATCAATGAGTTTCTTACAATGCTCTGCTGGAATTTTAGACCATTCTTCTTTGGCAAACTGCTCCAGGTCCCTGAGATGTGAAGGGGCCTTCTCCAAACTGCCATTGTGAGATCTCTCCACAAGTGTCCTATGGGGTTCAGGTCTGGACTCATTGCTGGCCACTTTAGTAGTCTCCAGTGCTTTCTCTCACACCATTTTCTAGTGCTTTTTGAAGTGTGTTTTGGGTCATTGTCCTGCTGGAAGACCCATGACCTCTGAGGGAAACCCAGCTTTCTCACACTGGGCCCTACATTATGCTGCAAAATGTGTTGGTAGTCTTCAGACTTCATAATGCCATGCACACGGTCAAGCAGTCCAGTGCCAGAGGCAGCAAAGCAACCTCAAAACATCAGGGAACCTCCGCCATGTTTGACTGTAGGGACCGTGTTCTTTTCTTTGAATGCCTCTTTTATTTTCCTGTAAACTCTATGTTGATGGCTTTTCCCAAAAAGCTCTACTTTTGTCTCATCTGACCAGAGAACATTCTTCCAAAACGTTTTAGGCTTTCTCAGGTAAGTTTTAGCAAACTCCAGCCTGGCATTTTTATGTCTCGGGGTAAGAAGTGGGGTCTTCCTGGGTATCCTACCATACAGTCCCTTTTCATTCAGACGCCGACGGATGGTACGGGGTGACACTGTTGTACCCTCGGACTGCAGGACAGCTTGAATTTGTTTGGATGTTAGTCGAGGTTCTTTATCCACCATCCGCACAATCTTGTGATGAAATCTCTCGTCAGTTTTTCTTTTCCTTCCACATCTAGGGAGGTTAGCCACAGTGCCATGGGCTTTACGCTGCTTGATGACACTGCGCACCGTAGACACAGGAACTTTCAGGTCTTTGGAGATGGACTTGTAGCCTTGAGATTGCTCATGCTTCCTCACAATTTGGAGTCTCAAGTCCTCAGACAGTTCTTTGGTCTTCTTTCTTTTCTCCATGCTCAGTGTGGTGCACACAAGGACACAGGACAGAGGTTGAGGCAACTATAATCCATGTCACCTGCTGCAAGTGTGATTTATTATTGCCAACACCTGTTAGGTGCCACAGGTAAGTTACAGGGGCTGTTATTACACAAATTACAGAAGCAGCACAGGATTTATCAAACAGTGCCAATACTTTTGTCCACCCCCTTTTTTATGTTTGGTGTGGAATTATATCCAATTTGGCTTTATGATTTTTTTTTTTTTTCATTGAAGACAAATTAAATGAAGATAATACCAAAGAATTCGTGATTGCAATCATTTTCAGGAAGAAACTGAGTATTCTCTGACAGAATTGCAGGGGTGCCAATACTTTTGGCCAGCACTGTATAGACTGCTCAGAGGAGAGCAAAACTGAACTCTTTGGAGGCCATAATACACACCATGTTAAGAGGCCAAAAGGCAAATTACCCCAAAAACACCAACACCAGTGAAATGTGGAGGTGGGAACATCACAGTGTGGGGCTGGTTTTCAGCAAACGGCACTGGTAAACGTCAAATCATTGAAGACACTAAAGGGGGCTTTACACGCTACGATATCGTTAATGTTTTATCGTTGGGGTCACGTCGTTAGTGACGCACATCCGGCGTCATTAACGATATCGCAGCGTGTGACACTTTTGTGCGACCTAAAACGATCGCAAAAGCGGCCAAAATCGTTTGCCGCGGAGAGGTCGTCCTAAAACAAAAAATCGTTTACCACTCATTAGCGATGTTGTCGTTCCTGCGGCAGCATACATCGCTGTGTGTGACACTGCAGGAGCGAGGAACATCTCCTCACCTGCCTCCACCGGCAATGCGGAAGGAAGGAGGTGGGCGGGATGTTACGTCCCGCTCATCTCCGCCCCTCCGCTTTTATTGGACGGCTGCCGTGTGACGTCGATGTGACGCCGAACAACCCGCCCCCCTTAGAAAGGAGGCGTATCGCCGGCCAGAGCGACGTCGCAGGGCAGGTAAGTAGTGTGACGAGGGGAGCGCGATTTTGTGCGCGATGGGCAGCGATATGCCCGTGTCGCACAAACGATGGGGGCGGGTACGTATGCTAGCGATATCGTTACCAATATCGCTATCGTGTAAAGCCCCTTTAAGACATTTCTGATAAAACTCTGTTGCCATCAACCAGGATGAAAATGAAAGGAGAGTGGACATTTCAGCAGACAATGATCCCAAACACACAGGTAAGGAAAGAAAATAAATCTACTAGAATTTCCGAGCCGATCACCAGAGCTAAATCCAATAGAAAATATCTGGAAGGAACAAAAGCTCAGAGATCATAGAAAGAGGCGGGACCTGCAGGATGTGAGGAGTGTGTCTGAATGGGCCAAAATCCCACCTGAGCAATGCAGGCGACTATTGTCTCCATATTGGATGTGAAGAGTGTTTGTGCGGAAGAATGGGCCAAAATCCCACCTGAGCAATGCAGGCAACTAGTGTCTCCATACAGGAGGCCTCTAGAAGCTTCATCACCAACAAAGGTGAATGCACCAAGTATTAAATACATTTCAGTAACAAGTTCAATACTTTTCCCTGTGCAATTTTTCATTATTACACATTTATGGACATCTATGGTTTGATTTCTTGGCCAGTGTTGATTGGATGGGTTGTTACTGACATCTGGTGAGAAATTCATGTCAATAGCACCTTTAGAAATATATTTACTTGACGTGTTCAATACAAGGGAAAGCATCCACTAAAACCAAACTCAGGTGATGTGACATCTGGGCGCGGTGTCCGTTATCCGGTATTCTCTTCTTCTCGCTGGTATCTGCCATCACTATTCAGATAATGCTCAGAGTCAATATTAACCAGGAGACCTAAAGGGTTAACGTCACCTGGATCATTAAGCAGATATTTTTAGTGGAAGGTTTGGAGCCGGGGGAGGTTCTGCACATCGAAAAGAGCAGGAAATAATTTGATACATTAAATTTGCAGCTGATACATGGGAGGGACGTTTCATCACTTCTGCCACATTGGCACTTTTTGCCGGGTCTCACATCTTCTACGCTGTTGCTAAGCGACTGAAAATCTGGGTACCGGCCTGACGTGCTGCTATCTCCGTCTTGGGAAATCACTTACTGCTACTTACTAATCAAGCCAGCATCCGAGCGAAGAGAAGAAAATGGGGGACCCTGAAAAGAACCGTGCGGAAACATCACCCCCGCAGAATAAGGGGTGAACGAAAACATCACCCCCCCAGCAGAATAAGAAGTTCCACCCCTGCAGAATAAGAGGCACCCAAAAGCATCCCCCCCTGCAGAATAAGGGGCACCCGAAAAGATCACCCCCCTGCAGAATAAGGGGCACCCAAAAACATCACCCCCTGCAGAATAAGGGCCACCCGAAAAGATCACCCCCCTGCAGAATAAGGGGTAGCCAAAAACATCCCCTCCTGCCAAATAAAGGGCACCCAAAAACATACCCTCCCCCCGCAGAATAACGGGTGCCCAAAAAAAATCCCCCCTAGAAGATAAAGGGCGCCCAAAAACACCCCTCCCCAGCAGAATAAGGGGCGCCCGAAAACATCCCCCTCCACTTACAGAATAAGGGGCACCCAAAAACATCATCCCCCACCCTCAGAATAAAGGGAGCCCAAAAACATCCCCTCACCCCCACAGAATAGGGGACGCACAAAAACGTCCCCCACATCCCTGCAGAATAAGGGGCACACAAATATTTCGGAACACATTTGATCGTCTTTTAAATTTATTTATTTTTTATTCCCCAATTTAAAAGAAAAAAAATAATATATATTTTTTTAAACAAATATCAAATTAATAATAATAAACATTGTTGCAAAAGAATAACAATGATCCTAGAGGAGTGATGCCTATGGGGAGTCCGGAGCACGGAGCGGACGGCACAACTTCAAAATGATGTTACTTTCTTTCTAAACTGGGAGATGGGTATCAGATAAAAGATATACATACATAGACGTATATATATATATATATATATATATATATATATATATATATATATATATATACACTAGAAAAGAAGGCAGCATGACAAAATATAAAAAAATGTGGACTTTATTAGCCACATGCATCCACTAGAACACATAGTTTTGAGTTTTTTCAACGTATATATATATATATGTATATATATATATATATATATATATACATACACACAGTATATATATATATATATATATATAATTATTAGTTATTATCATCACTATTGTTATATTTTTTGTACTCAGCCCCTCAAAAAAAAATCACTTGAGAAATAACAATATAAAAATAATACTTTTGTTTTTTAAACATTTATGTATTTTTTATAGTTAAAAATACATCTCTTATTTTAGCTAAATTCTATAAAATTTTTTAAGTTTTTTAAAATATTTCTTATTTTTAAATTTAGAATATACTTTGAATCTAATTTGCCTAACAAGCCCCCCTCCCCAAAAACCCTGTGACTGGTTAATGTTATGCCATGATTGTAAGAAACGCACATTGGTGTAACACACCTGTTACTATAGGATTAGGCAAAGCGAGGAAATATAGAGATGTGAGGCTGATGATGATTAAGAGGGTGATGGTGATTATGGTAATGATGATGATGATGGAGACAATGGTATTGGTGATGATGGTGATGATGATGGTGATTATGGTAATGTTGATGATGATGGTGACAATGGTATTGGTAATGATGATGGTGTGATGGTGATGATGATGATGATGGAGACAATGGTATTGGTGATGATGGTGATGATGATGGTGATTATGGTAATGTTGATGATGATGGTGACAATGGTATTGGTAATGATGATGGTGTGATGGTGATGGTGATTATGGTGATGATGATGATGATGATGATGGTGATGAAGTAGATGATGATGATGATGATACAATATGTAGAACTTTCCCACTCACTGAACTTGCCCCCTTCCACCACCCCGCACCACCAGGGTCCTTGCTATGAGCAGCTTCCCATGTGCTGAGAGCCCAGAAATGACCCAAGATCCTTAAAAACTAGAGGGCTTGTCTAAAAGTTCTCCACCAAGTGTGATGTGAGAACCTTGTGGCGATTGCTGCCATGTTCTAGAATCGGTTCTTACCCTGCACAGCATCAAGATGTGGGGTGCAGCCCCGAGCATACTGCTGGCAGACGGGTGCCCATGCTGGTCCAAGATGTGATGTCAGGAGTTGACCTAATTGTCCCACTCATTGGTCTCAGCTTTCTTGTATGGCCAGAAGATAAAACCAATCCATGGTCAATATCTCAGCTTTCCGAGAAGACAATATCCCAAGATGTCACATGGATGCAGAGCTGCAGGTGATCTGCTCAGTGACCAAGACGTCTCCTTCTCACTCCACAGAAACTTCTTCTGGATCCACGCTTCATTCTGGATCAGCTCGGCTCCTTAAGAATGGAAGCAAAAAAAGCAAAGTATTTCCGATAAGAAGTTCACCAAGGAGCTACTTCCCTCTACGTCTTGGGGTTGTAGGGTCTATACGTCTCAGGGTCTGCAAATGGGAAGAGCGGCTCAGGAGATGTGCGTGGTACTAAGGATTTGAGAAGCAATAGTCAATAGCAATAGTCTTCGCCTCTCCCTCTCTCCCTCCCTCCCGTCCCTGGGATTCCCAGTACACCCCCTCCTGCTTCACTAACCCTTTCACTGTAGCGGCACATGCTCCTTCTACCACTTTCTTAGTACATTTCACTAAGGTTCCTTATCCCGGCTATTGCCTCTGATATCAGGGAATGAGAAGATTGAGGTCTTCGTGATGAGCAGTGATGTAGTAGATCGATCGGTGCTCATGTTCCTCCATTGTCAGGAAGCAATCATCAGTAGAGTATGAGACCCAATGATCGTTAGTAGGATCGCTCGTCCCCCATACAGACATATTACAGGGGGCTTTATAAGTCTTCGCTATATTGGTCAAGTGTCACCGTCTCGGAAACAAGGCTGGAAGCAAAGAAGGACGACAGAGTCGAGAACCACGCCACGTACATAACATTTCCAGGAGTGGAGTCCTCCTTACGTGGCGGGACGGAGACACTAAGATATTGATTCTACAAAGACCACCTGCTTATGGTGAGAACCTTCTCCAATATTTCACCCGAGGTATGGGAACCTCAGAAGAAGTTGCAAATGTTTTTGAAAATTTGTGCTTTACTTTTTGGTGGTGGGAAAGATGAGTAAATCAACTCACATAAGACGTCCGTGTCCTCCAGCCTGGAGCCTTGCGAATGTCTCCAACCTCCCGGCCCCTTGTGGCTTGAGGCACACACTGCTAATCAGAAGAGGCGCCGGGGATGCCGGGGGGCAGGAGGCTTCCATTAGGCAGGCTATGACATGATAAATAAGAAGTCTGATAGATGCAACCACCGGGACCCCAAAAATAAGGAGGCAATAGTGCATGAGTGACCACCCGTCTATGGCTGTGCTGGCCTCACGGGTGCACCTCCACAATGATACAGGGAGCAATCATTAGTATTGTGTATGATCCATCATTAGTGGGGTCTCGTTACCCAATCCAGATACATTATTATTAGCAGCCCATCCCTCCATATTCAGGGGATTATAGCACCGAGGGAAGGATGATTCTACTGTCCGCATGGGTAAAGAGACCCTTATATTATGCATTGTTGCTCATTTTGGGCAGAAAATGGTCCTAAATAGTTAATCCCACTAATAAGAATGGATGATCAATGTATGATGAGTAGGGGTCTGATATTCTCCATAGTGTGTGCCCGCCTCGCCATACCAGATGTGCCATGCCATATATTCTGCTCCCATAGACCTAAATAAGTGGATAAGGCAGTGGCTTCATCCACCAAGACCTCTGTTCTCCCACCGTTCGGACCCCCCTGATCATACATCCCTCCCCCCATACTGTGAATAACAAATACATGTTATTCTTAAGAAAATCCCTTTAGATAACATGAAGTTCTGTAAATCCTTCCAGGACGGCGCGTCTGAGATATCAATGTAGAAAGGGAAGTGCACGAAGACATCGAAACAGTCGCTGACCACCTAAAAGGAAAAATGGAGATACCAATGAAAACAGATGGAAACGTATGAATACATTTACAAACATTACTTGCATCAATTTGGGGACATTTTTATATATTATATTATTAAATATTGTTTCATGTGCAATAAAATAGACATGACCTGATCGATACGCACGATCCTGGCCACAGATCTATGATGGGGTCCCTGGACCAGGATCCTGCAAATTGATTCGCTCAGATCAACCACCAACCTCATTACACAAAAAGTGTAGCACAACTTTGCAAAAACATTTTCAAAAACAAACGTTTACAAAAACAAGCAAGTTTGCAAAAACAAGCAAGTTTACAAAAATAAGTATGCAAAACCTTTGCAAAAATAAACAAGCTTACAAAAACAAGCAAGTTTGCAAAAAACAAGCAAGTTCGCAAAAACAAACAAGTTTACAAAAACAAGCAAATAAGCAAAAACAAACAAGTTTTCAAAAATAAGCAAGTATGCAAAACCTTTGCAAAAATAAATAAACAAGTTTACAAAAACAAGCAAGTTTGCAAAAAACAAGCAAGTTTGCAAAACAAACAAGTTTACAAAAACAAGCAAGTAAGCAAAAACAAACAAGTTTTCAAACATAAGCAAGAATGCAAAACCTTTGCAAAAATAAATAAGTTTACAAAAACAAGCAAGTTTGCAAAACAAACAAGTTTACAAAAACAAGCAAGTAAGCAAAAAAACAAGCAAGTTTGCAAAAAAACTAGTTTGCAAAAAAAAAAGCAAGTTTGCAAAAACAAGCAAGTTTACAAAAATGTTTCATGTTCCCTTAACTCTGGTAACATTATGAAGAAGGTTCTCATGAACCACAGGAGATATTTGTAGAGTTAATCTTCGTGGTTCCTTCCCTTCACATAAGGAGGACTGCCCCGTCTTGCGGTGGTTTGCGCCCTCTGGAGACTTTTGCAGTTTCTGGCGTCTTCTCTGCTCGGAGCCGTTTTTGCAGGCCGATTGCCCAATGAAGCTCCCCATTCCCCGTCTTGGAGAGGTGAGGAGCAGATCCGTCCACCATTCACCGAGCCGTCATCCTTCCTCTTTAAAGAAGACCAGCTCTTTTCGTGTTTTCCCTCGAGTGACTGTAACAAGACAATTTATGGCTCCAAACGTATTAATCAAACAGCAACGAACAGCAATTAAATCTCGTCAATAGTGACGCGCGGCGGCGGATCTGTCACAAACCGCCAAGCTCAGCGGAGAATTTCTTGCCTGAACTGATTATTCATATCTGTCCTTTACATCTGTTCACCGGGCTCCACCGAGTCTACACTGCGCTGTGCAGAGGCAGCAAAGAGCACAAAACCCAAAGTGTGAAACGCAGAACAGCAAGAACCAGGAAAAGGAACCTCACCTGATGTAAAGATGCATGAAATATGGATCTTCTTATAAGAGTCTCCTCCAATAGCCTGACCGAGGAGGCCCCAGAGGAGAAAATCTATAGGGACCAATGCAAAGAATGCAAAGAATGCAAGACAAAACATTGTGTATCAGCAGCACATAATCCTAAATTACCTCCTGTATTATACTCCAGAGCTGCACTCACTATTCTGCTGGTGCAGTCACTGTGTACATACATTGCATTACTGATCCTGCGTTACCTCCTGTATTATACTCCAGAGCTGCCCTCACTATTCTGCTGGTGCAGTCACTGTGTACATTACATTACTGATCCTGAGTTACCTCCTGTATTATACTCCAGAGCTGCACTCACTATTCTGCTGGTGCAGTCACTGTGTACATACATTACTGATCCTGAGTTACCTCCTGTATTATACTCCAGAGCTGCACTCACTATTCTGCTGGTGCAGTCACAGTGTACATACATTACATTACTGATCCTGAGTTACATCCTGTATTATACTCCAGAGCGGCACTCACTATTCTGCTGCTGCAGTCACTGTGTACATACATTACATTACTGATCCTGAGTTACATCCTGTATTATACTCCAGAGCTGCACTCACTATTCTGCTGGTGCAGTCACTGTGTACATACATTACATTACTGATCCTGAGTTACATCCTGTATTATACTCCAGAGCTGCACTCACTATTCTGCTGGTGCAGTCACCGTGTACATACATTACATCACTGATGGTGAGTTACCTCCTGTATTATACTCCAGAGCTGCACTCACTATTCTGCTGGTGCAAGTGTCTTATCTCCCTTTGCAGACTGTTGTATTTGTGTTTCTGGGTAACAGGTAACTTATGTGTCCCGCATTAGCACAATATGGCGGTGTATTTTCAGGTATAGCGCCACACAGTGGCCATGTTTGGTATTGCAGTTCATCCTCAGTCACTTCAGTGGAGCCAGACACATCCTATGGCCGGACGTGGCGCTGATTGGGGAACTATATGTTGGTCGCCCTCAGTGGCCCCATGAGATGTGTATGTATTGGATGTGCTCATACAGGTTTTGATGTGTCACCCACCATGCAGCCCTCCCCGGCCTCCGCAGAGGTCTCCTGCCTCCATCACCGGAGGCCATAACCTCTGTGCCGTATCCTCGGCTCCTCCGGCCACAATTGGGCTCCTGGAGTAATTGAAAGTCAAGAATAAGAATCAGAACAGTTCATCTTCACCGTTCTCGTGATGTTTTTGGCCCATTCTTCGGAGGTCTCGGTGAGTCCCGTCTCCACCTTCATATACATGGAACATTTATGAGCCGCCGGCTTTTATATTTATTATTATTGTAAAGACTTGTAATTTTGTGATGAATGGTGACCTATACAAGATCTCCTGGATCTACATGAAGGTATCACCAAGCGGATCCATAGAAGAGCCGTGCGGGAGAAAGCACAAGCCAAGAGAAAGCCAAAGAGTCAGCATCAAAGGGTGAAGGTCAACTCCATTCTGGCCACCACCACCTTGGCTGATCAGCTCGTGTCCGGGGGGCTGGATGTGACGTCAGCTCGTGTCCGGGGGCTCGATGTGATGTCAGCTCGTGTCCGGGGGGCTGGATGTGTGACGCCCTGGGCAAGCCAGGGGTCACAGGTCATCACACCACCACACCCTACATCCCAGTAAGGAACACCAAAGCTACTAAAATCCTTGTTGCCTTCCTCCAGGGGCTGATGTTCACACCAGGGGGTGGGCCAGGCGGTTGGCTCCACCCACCGAGGAGTACACAGCCCTGGAGGCGGGAGGAACCAGGCAGTCAGCTCAGGGAAGAGCTTGAGTCAAGTGAGGGAAGTGAAAGTGAGGGGAGTCCAGCTAGGCACAGAAAGGAGTAAACAGCTAAGTGGAAGTGAAGTGGTAGTGGAGCAAAGAAGAAAAGAGTAAAAGTGAGCGTAGAAAGCCCTGAAGTTAGTCCGGCTAAGTGCAGGACAGTGTCAGCAAGGTCAGCAACAGCGGTGATTGTCTGGAGGGGGACTGCTCGGAGGTTGCTGGAAGGACCGCGGACGGGTAGTGGCCCGGCGGTCTGGAGCAGTATACGAAGGACAGTCAGCACCAGGGCAGGGGCCTCTCGGACCCCGGCAAGGCTAGGAGTCGCCATAATTTGCCAAATCCGTCAGTGAAGGGGACGTCGATCACCCAACAACCAAGTCCCGACTGAAGGCAAATGTCCAACCATTAAGGAGGAACACCGCCACTGCCAGGGCACCAGTTCCTCGGGGCCAGCGTCTGCGGGCAAAGCAGGGCTCCTCTGGCCCATATCCAAGCCGGGGAGCGGGTTACCGGTGGGAACCCATCGCTACCAACAAAGAAACACTAGGTGCAGGTCAAAGGGACATCAACGTTACCTACTGGGAGAGCAAGTGCAGCCGTCCGTGGGAACCGTCTTTCCAGCCGTGTGGTTTACCGAAAAACTGTGTCAACGTCTCAGGCTGAGTGAGTACCACAGTGCCGCAAGGCACAGCGCTGCCCCCGCGTCCCTGCGCCCACCAGGCCCTGCATCTCCCACCTCATCACTGGGCCCCGGGATCACCAACCCCTACCCACGGAGGGGCAACACAACACCTGGCTGCTCCATACCATCCTTCCCGGGATCCCCATACAGAGCAGCGGTGGTGCCAACAAATCACCATAACCGTGGGTGGCGTCAGGGACAATAAACCATCCCCACACCCAACAACCCCCTTTCACTCACGGGCGAGGAGCGCCGCTAGAGTCGCCGGGATCCGGCTCATCGCTCGAGCCACCGAGCAGCAGCGGCCGCGGCGGCCGGACCCGAGCAGCAGTGGGAGAGCGCGGCACCCCCTCCTCCGCCCGCGACAGATGTGACGTCAGCTCGTGTCCGGGGGGCTGGATGTGACGTCAGCTCGTGTCCGGGGGGCTGGATGTGATGTCAGCTCGTGTCCGGGGGGCTTAATGTGACATCAGCTCGTGTCCGGGGGCTCGATGTGATGTCAGCTCGTGTCCGGGGGGCTGGATGTGATGTCAGCTCGTGTCCGGGGGGCTGGATGTGATGTCAGTTCGTGTCCGGGGGGCTGGATGTGACGTCAGCTTTTGTCCGGGGGGCTGGATGTGATGTCAGCTCGTGTCCGGGGGGCTGGATGTGACGTCAGCTCGTGTCCGGGGGGCTGGATGTGACGTCAGCTCGTGTCCGGGGGGCTCGATGTGATGTCAGCTCGTGTCCGGGGGGCTGGATGTGACGTCAGCTTTTGTCCGGGGGGCTGGATGTGACGTCAGCTCGTGTCCGGGGGGCTGGATGTGACGTCAGCTCGTGTCCAGGGGGCTGGATGTGACGTCAGCTCGTGTCCGGGGGGATGGATGTGACGTCAGCTCGTGTCCGGGGGGCTGGATGTGACGTCAGCTCGTGTCCGGGGGGCTGGATGTGACGTCAGCTCGTGTCCGGGGGGCTCGATGTGACGTCAGCTCGTGTTCGGGGGGCTCAATGTGACGTCAGATCGTGTCCGGGGGGCTGGATGTGATGTCAGCTCGTGTCCGGGGGGCTGGATGTGATGTCAGCTCGTGTCCGGGGGGCTGGATGTGATGTCAGCTCGTGTCCGGGGGGCTGGATGTGACGTCAGCTCGTGTCCGGGGGGCTGGATGTGACGTCAGCTCGTGTCCGGGGGGCTGGATGTGACGTCAGCTCGTGTCCGGGGGGCTCGATGTAATGTCAGCTCGTGTCCGGGGGGCTGGATGTGACGTCAGCTCGTGTCCGGGGGGCTCGATGTAATGTCAGCTCGTGTCCGGGGGGCTGGATGTGACGTCAGCTCGTGTCCGGGGGGCTGGATGTGACGTCAGCTCGTGTCCGGGGGGCTGGATGTGATGTCAGCTCGTGTCCGGGGGGCTGGATGTGACGTCAGCTCGTGTCCGGGGGGCTGGATGTGACGTCAGCTCGTGTCCGGGGGGCTGGATGTGATGTCAGCTCGTGTCCGGGGGGCTGGATGTGATGTCAGCTCGTGTCCGGGGGACTGGATGTGATGTCAGCTCGTGTCCGGGGGGCTGGATGTGACGTCAGCTCGTGTCCGGGGGGCTGGATGTGATGTCAGCTCGTGTCCGGGGGGCTGGATGTGACGTCAGCTCGTGTCCGGGGGCTCGATGTGATGTCAGCTCGTGTCCGGGGGGCTGGATGTGACGTCAGCTCGTGTCCGGGGGGCTGGATGTGATGTCAGCTCGTGTCCGGGGGGCTGGATGTGATGTCAGCTCGTGTCCGGGGGGCTGGATGTGACGTCAGCTCGTGTCCGGGGGGCTGGATGTGATGTCAGCTGGTGTCCGGGGGGCTGGATGTGATGTCAGCTCGTGTCCGGGGGGCTTAATGTGATGTATTTTGTACTAATGTTAGCTCCAATGGAAGAAATAATCAAAGTAAATGTAAATAGCAGAGAGCAGCGATGACCGGGAGGTTCAGGAATCGCACGTGTCGAGCTGTAAAAATGGGACCAGATCTGTAAATGATGAATGAGCTGCCGAGGAGGGAGGCGCGAGCTGCAGCAGCTGCGAGGTACGAGGCGCCAGCAGGAGCCGGAGGTGTGGGGGGCCCGGGGGGACACAGAGGTGCGCAGGGGGTCCGGCGGCATCTCCAACACAGGCCTGAAGAGCCCGGTCCTGTGTCCGGCCTGCGGTGCACGGGACCGGTGAGCATGGTGGAACCCCAGGGCATGATGGGGCTTGTAGTGTCTCAGGGCTCCGGTGGACAGTTATTCAGTTTAGGTTATGCTGGGATTTGTAGTGTCTCGCTGCTCCACAGTCATATTTTAGTCTATGCTGGGACTTGTGGTACCTCACTGATCGCTCTACAGTTATCTATTACCAGGTTATGCTGGGACTTGTAGTACCTCACTGATCGCTGTGCAGTTATCTATTACCAGGTTATGCTGGGACTTGTAGTACCTCACTGATCGCTGTGCAGTTATCTATTACCAGGTTATGCTGGGACTTGTAGTACCTCACTGATCGCTGTGCAGCTATCTATTACCAGGTTATGCTGGGACTTGCAGTACCTCACTGATCGCTGTGCAGTTATCTATTACCAGGTTATGCTGGGACTTGTAGTACCTCACTGATCGCTGTGCAGCTATCTATTACCAGGTTATGCTGGGACTTGTAGTACCTCACTGATCGCTGTGCAGTTATCTATTACCAGGTTATGCTGGGACTTGTAGTACCTCAGTGTTTCATTATGTAATTACTAAAGTTTACTAAATTTTTTGAAATTTTAGTTGGCCAACGTCACCAAATGTCTCACAACATGCTGCTGACAATCGATTTATGTGTAACACTCTGAGGTCCTCCAGGGCTGGTTTCACTCAGAGTCTCATATTCCTCAGTTGTTATGGACAAGATTATGAACTATTATGAGTATTAAGAGTTATATGAAGATATCCAAAAACCAGGATTTAAGATAAGTGTTTGAACTGTACAACACCTATATCTCATTCAGACATAAGATCATCAGTCTGGACTTTCATGTGACAAGTGAATCATGCTGACATCGCCTAATATACAGTTAGGTCCAGAGATATTTGGACAGTGACACAATTTTGGTGAGTTGGGCTCTGCATGCCACCACATTGGATGTGAAATGAAATCTCTACAACAGAATTCAAGTGCAGATTGTAACGTTTAATTTGAAGGTTTGAACAAAAATATCTGATAGAAATTGTAGGAATTGTCACATTTCTTTACAAACACTCCACATTTTAGGAGGTCAAAAGTAATTGGACAAATAAACCAAACCCAAACAAAATATTTTTATTTCAATATTTTGTTGCGAATCCTTTGGAGGCAATCACTGCCTTAAGTCTGGAACCCATGGACATCACCAAACGCTGGGTTTCCTCCTTCTTAATGCTTTGCCAGGCCTTTACAGCCGCAGCCTTCAGGTCTTGCTTGTTTGTGGGTCTTTCCGTCTTAAGTCTGGATTTGAGCAAGTGAAATGCATGCTCAATTGGGTTAAGATCTGGTGATTGACTTGGCCATTGCAGAATGTTCCACTTTTTTGCACTCATGAACTCCTGGGTAGCTTTGGCTGTATGCTTGGGGTCATTGTCCATCTGTACTATGAAGCGCCGTCCGATCAACTTTGCGGCATTTGGCTGAATCTGGGCTGAAAGTATATCCCGGTACACTTCAGAATTCATCCCGCTACTCTTGTCTGCTGTTATGTCATCAATAAACACAAGTGACCCAGTGCCATTGAAAGCCATGCATGCCCATGCCATCACGTTGCCTCCACCATGTTTTACAGAGGATGTGGTGTGCCTTGGATCATGTGCCGTTCCCTTTCTTCTCCACACTTTTTTCTTCCCATCATTCTGGTACAGGTTGATCTTGGTCTCATCTGTCCATAGAATACTTTTCCAGAACTGAGCTGGCTTCATGAGGTGTTTTTCAGCAAATTTAACTCTGGCCTGTCTATTTTTGGAATTGATGAATGGTTTGCATCTAGATGTGAACCCTTTGTATTTACTTTCATGGAGTCTTCTCTTTACTGGTGACTTAGAGACAGATACACCTACTTCACTGAGAGTGTTCTGGACTTCAGTTGATGTTGTGAACGGGTTCTTCTTCACCAAAGAAAGTATGCGGCGATCATCCACCACTGTTGTCATCCGTGGACGCCCAGGCCTTTTTCAGTTCCCAAGCTCACCAGTCAATTCCTTTTTTCTCAGAATGTACCCGACTGTTGATTTTGCTACTCCAAGCATGTCTGCTATCTCTCTGATGGATTTTTTCTTTTTTTTCAGCCTCAAGATGTTGTGCTTCACCTCAATTGAGAGTTCCTTAGACCGCATGTTGTCTGGTCACAGCAACAGCTTCCAAATGCAAAACCACACACCTGTAATCAACCCCAGACCTTTTAACTACTTCATTGATTACAGGTTAACGAGGGAGACGCCTTCAGAGTTAATTGCAGCCCTTAGAGTCCCTTGTCCAATTACTTTTGGTCCCTTGAAAAAGAGGAGGCTATGCATTACAGAGCTATGATTTCTAAACCCTTTCTCCGATTTGGATGTGAAAACTCTCATATTGCAGCTGGGAGTGTGCACTTTCAGCCCATATTATATATAGAATTGTATTTCTGAACATGTTTTTGTAAACCGCTAAAATAACAAAACTTGTGTCACTGTCCAAATATTTCTGGCCCTAACTGTAAATGAGGAAGCGCATTATACATTGCAGTTCACTGTATAGCACAGAATACGCTCTATGATAGTTCATCCAATAGGAGACGTGTTACGTATTCTTGGCTCCTGGCCAACTAGTTCCTTTTAAATGTTTGTGGACTTCCGTAATGAAACCAGTCCTATTTTCTCTGCAGATCCGCGTCATTCCTCGGGGCTGTATGGAAGAATAGTAGCATGCTACTAACAAATGACTCATGATTTCGATGCAGACGGGGTTAAGGTAGATGCACAATTAGATTGCATCACTGTAAATATATGGCCCCCCCTTAACAATATAAGCGCCGGTTCTCAGTCGTCTCGATGTTTTTACTTAATAAAGTCAAACAAGAAAGCGCCATTGAATGCGCTGTGAATTGTGGCGCCTGGAGAGAAAGCAATTAGGCCGAGATTAACAGCGAATCCCCAGGACGGAGGCACCGGGAACCCGCAGGAAATTCACCTCCCGCCGCCCCCAACACGTGTCCCCCCCTCCCGCTATTATAACTGCTAGAAATGAGGAGCGATTTCACATCATAAAGATTCCCGCTCCTCGCTTTATCGCCTCTACTTGTGAAGCGCACGCCGCGGAGATAGCGAGCTCTGTGGTTGGATGGCGCTGCTGCTCCGCACCTGGGGCGGGCGGGTGATGAGGGCGATCGGTCACATGGGCGTGGGGCGGCGCTGTCTGCGCGGTGGGAACCTGCCCAAGAGGGACACGTCTGCAAAATCCCCTCTGTCATTTACAGAACAAAGCAGGGGACCCTGACAAGTGTGCGCGCCTCGCACCTTCCCCGCTCCTCCAGAGCCAAAGGAAAGGCACAATGTATCCACTGCTCCTGCTACACTGTCACCCACTGCTCTCCTGATGGCGGGCCCCTGGGGGCCACAAGGAAGAGCGCTGTGTCTGGAGATATCAGTCACCACCTCATCATATCTGCAGCGTCATCTGCTGCGCTTCACTCTTCCATTAGTGCACAGCTGTGATCGGTGGCGCATCGCCTGCTGGAGCCGGACAGACGCACAACCATTACTGGCCCATCAGTGCCCCTCCCTATGCTTTACACTGCAGCTCTGCTCCTCCCTATACTTTACACTGCAGCTCTGCTCCCCATCTCTTCATGCTTTACACTGCAGCTCTGCTCCTCCCTATACTTTACACTGCAGCTCTGCTCCCCATCTCTTCATGCTTTCCACTGCAGGTCCCCATCTCTTCATGCTTTACACTGCAGCTCTGCTCCCCATCTCTTCATGCTTTACACTGCAGCTCTGCTCCACATCTCTTCATGCTTTACACTGCAGCTCTGCTCCACATCTCTTCATGCTTTACACTGCAGCTCTGCTCCACATCTCTTCATGCTTTACACTGCAGCTCTGCTCCACATCTCTTCATTCTTTACACTGCAGCTCTGCTCCACATCTCTTCATGCTTTACACTGCAGCTCTGCTCCTCCTCATCCTTTACACTGCAGCTCTGCTCCGCCCTATGCTGTACACTGCAGCTCCCCATCTCTCCGGTCTTTACTCTGCAGCTCTGCTCCCCATCTGTTCATTCTTTACACTTAAGCTCTACTCCTCTTCATTCTTTACTCTGCAGCTCTGCTCCTCATCTCTTCATTCTTTACACTGCAGCTCTGCTCCACATCTCTTCATGCTTTACACTGCAGCTCTGCTCCTCCTCACTGCAGCTCTGCTCCGCCCTATGCTCTACACTGCAGCTCCCCATCTGTTCATTCTTTACACTGCAGCCCTGCTCCTCTTCATTCTTTACACTGCAGCCCTGCTCCTCTTCATTCTTTACACTGCAGCCCTGCTCCTCTTCATTCTTTACACTGCAGCCCTGCTCCTCTTCATTCTTTACACTGCAGCCCTGCTCCTCTTCATTCTTTACTCTGCAGCTCTGCTCCTCATCTCTTCATTCTTTACACTGCAGCCCTGCTCCTCTTCATTCTTTACACTGCAGCCCTGCTCCTCTTCATTCTTTACACTGCAGCCCTGCTCCTCTTCATTCTTTACACTGCAGCCCTGCTCCTCTTCATTCTTTACACTGCAGCCCTGCTCTTCTTCATTCTTTACACTGCAGCCCTGCTCCTCTTCATTCTTTACACTGCAGCCCTGCTCCTCTTCATTCTTTACACTGCAGCTCTGCTCCTCATCTCTTCATGCTTTACACTGCAGCTCTGCTCCTCCTCATCCTTTACACTGCAGCTCTGCTCCGCCCTATGCTCTACACTGCAGCTCCCCATCTGTTCATTCTTTACACTGCAGCCCTGCTCCTCTTCATTCTTTACACTGCAGCCCTGCTCCTCTTCATTCTTTACACTGCAGCCCTGCTCCTCTTCATTCTTTACACTGCAGCTCTGCTCCTCATCTCTTCATGCTTTACACTGCAGCTCTGCTCCTCCTCATCCTTTACACTGCAGCTCTGCTCCGCCCTATGCTCTACACTGCAGCTCCCCATCTGTTCATTCTTTACACTGCAGCCCTGCTCCTCTTCATTCTTTACACTGCAGCCCTGCTCCTCTTCATTCTTTACACTGCAGCCCTGCTCCTCTTCATTCTTTACACAGCAGCTTTGCTCCCCATCTTTTCATTCTTAAGGCCAGAATCACACCTGCTAGTGCCTTGCGTGTAACTCGCGCGAGTCTCTCATGGCAGAACCCAGCTTGGCCGCACACTCCCCTGACAGGAGTGGGTCAGTTGCATGTGTGTCGCCCTGGACAAGCCAGGGGCCACAGAGAACAACACCACACACACCCCACACTCCCTGCAGGCACATCAAGGTCAGACACAAAACCCTTGTTGCCCTCCTCCAGGGGCTGATGTCCACACCAGGGGGTGGAGCCAGGCGGTTGGTCTCCACCCACCGAGGAGTTCACAGTCCTGGAGGCGGGAAAACAGACAGTTTAGCTCAGGCAGAGCTCGAGTGCGGAGCAGAGTCTAGTTTTGACAGTGAAAGTGGAAGGAGGAAAGTGTAGTAACAGAGCAAACAAACAGTCTGAAGAGCGTCCGGGTGTGTGGCCTGGGCGAGACAGCAAGGTTGGCGGACGGTGGTGACCGTCTGCAGGAGTGGCTGATTGGAGTCTACCGTAAGGCCCGTGGACGGGTGGTGGCCCGGCGGTACCGGACCGGTACACAAAGAGAAGCCAGCACCAGTGGCAGGGGCCTTTCGGACCGCGGCAAGGCTAGGAGTCGCCGTGAATTTGCCGAATCCGTTAGTGAAGGGGACCTCCGGGTTCCTAAACAGTCAAGTCCCGACAGAAGGCAACCGTCCAACCCAGTGAGAGAGACACCGCCACCGCCAAGGCAACCGTTTCTCAGGGCCAGCGCCTGCGGGCAAAAGGGGCTCCTCCGGCCCATATCCAAGTCGGGGAGCGGGTTACCGGTGGGAACCCATCGGAACCAACAACCGTACCTAGGTGCAGGGAAAAGACAGTCACCGCTAACCTGCAGGGAACAGCAACACCGCAGCCGTCCGAGGGACCCGTCCATCCAGCCGCTTGTTTTACCGTGAACTGTGTCATCATCATTGGGCTGAGTGAGTACCTCCGTGCCGTGCGGCACAGCGCTGCCCCCGCGACCCTGCACCTCACCAGGCCTCGTAACCCGCCTGCCATCCATCCCTACCCCATCACCGGGCCCCGGGACAACCAACCCCCTACCCACGGAGGGGAGAATAAACCATCAAAGCTGCTCCCTGTCACCGCTCCCGGGATCCCCGTCCGGAGCAGCGGTGGTGTCACCAAAAATCACCACAACCGTGGGTGGCGTCACGGACAATATCCCTAAACCAAACCACCCCTTTTCACTCACGGGCGAGGAGCGCCACTCGAGTCCCCGGGATCTGGCCCATCACTCGAGCCACCGAGCAACGGCAGCAGCAGCCAGACCCGAGCAGTGGGAGAGCGCAGCGTCCCCTCCTCCGCCCGCGCCAACTTGGCGTCACGAACAGGATCCTACCGTTCTACCGATTGGTGGAAGTGCGCCTTGTGTGACCGCCGGAGGTGTCCGGCCGGAAAATTTGAAAAGCCGCCATCTTGGGCGCGAAGAGTTCCCGCTCGAGCGTCTCCTCGAGTAGCAGAGGCGCGAAGGCCAAAACCCCGCCCCGATGGAGGAGGGGTCGGAAAGAAACTAAGGGGGACGGAAACAAGATGTCTGTGCCCAACGAAGCCGCCGGAGGAGCGGCAGACGCAGCCGCGGAAGCACCCGTAAATGGGCCTGCCCAGGTCCCGGCCGCGTTGGCGGGGGGCGCCGCGGCCCCAGCTCTCACTCAGGTGATGCCGTTCTCTTTGCCCTATGTGCCCGGAGCTGCCTGGCTACCGCAGTACGATGGGAAACCTGATGCCTTGCAGGTTTTCCGGAAAAAGCTGAGTCCGCTGCTAGAACTGTACCCCCTGACTGATAAGCAACGTGCAGCGCTAGTACTAGGGCAGCTAACCGGCGCGGCTGAGCAAGAGGCGGAGACCTGGACCGAGGGGGACCGGTCCTCTGTAGCCACCATCTTTGAAAAGCTGCAGACTGCATTTGAGACCCGTACCGAGGCGGAGTTGCGGATGCAGTTCTATCAATGCCGACAACGGCCCGCAGATAGCATCCGGGACTATGCTCTGCTCCTGCAAACCGCACTTCGCACACTGAAGCGGATGGACACCATCAGCAGCGTGGACAGTAACAAGATATTAAGCGAGCAGTTTGTGCAGGGGATGAGGTCTTCCGAGGACCGTAAGCAGCTTCGGCTGTGGGCCCTAGAACACCCTGTCGTGGACTTTGCCGTATTAAAGGAACGGGCCATCAAAGCTCTGCAACCCCCCGCATTGGAAGCTCCTGAGCCAACCCTGTGGTCCGTTGAGACTGCTCCTGTTGTGGTGGCTCCGACGCTACCGGCACCTCCAGTGCCTGCAGCCCCAAGCGGGGCGATGGAAGTGCTCGCTGCGCGAGTTCGCCGCATGGATGGGGACCTTGCTAAGATTCTCGCCGCACTCCAGCCTCTAACCAGATCCCAGGCACCGGTGGAGATGCAGCTCGCCGACAGCCCGGAGGACGTCCCCTGGATGCAGCGGAGAAGGGCCAATGGCTCACGGAACGGGCCCCCAATCTGTTACAGGTGCAGCAAACCCGGCCACTACGCCCGACGGTGTCCGTTAAACGAGCAACCCCTGGGGCCACGGGCCAATCCTCAGGAGTAGAACCCCATGGCCCTCCAGACTGGCGAGACCGGTACATCGGGGCCCGGCCTATCATCCCCGTAGCTGTGGACGGCATCCCGCTGATGGCTCTCCTGGACGCTGGATCTCAGGTAACCACTATACCCTACACACTGTATCAGCGGTATTGGGGGACAGACGAGCTGGCTCCCCCAGATGCCAGTATAACACTGATTGCTGTTGATGGACTCCCATTGACCCAGGTGGGATACAAACAAGTGGCCATGACTGTGGGGCGAGCTGAACTGCAACACCAGGGTATGATTGTGATAATGAATGAACCCAGTGATCATAACCCGAAGATAGTGCTAGGGACTAATGTGATGGAGCACTGTATGAGTGACGTGCTGACCCTACTGCAGCAGCTGGCCGCCACAGCGGCGGGGAGCCGACAGAGAGCTGTACAGCGTGAGATCCGAGCCTTGATGTATCAGCAGCAAGTGAACTCAACAGGAGGGGAGATTGGTGGAGTGAGAGTGATGGATGTTGCCCCGTTGATTGTGCCTCCCAGGAGCGAGATGATGATTTGGTGTAGGGCAGCGGTAGGGCCTCAGGGGCGTGACAACCCCGCCATGATAGAGCCCATGCCCTCCGAGCACTGGCCCACAGTAATGGCCGCCCGAGGGGTGGTGGATGTAAAGAAGGGGAGAGTACCCGTGAGGGTGCTGAACTGCGGGGAGGAAGAAGTCAGGCTTCCCCGGTATGCTACACTTGCCAAGTTGCTCACTCTGGATCCTCACACCATCCGCGAGGCAGCTCCCCCAACCTCACCACCAACTGCCAGCACTCACCCGCCCCAAGGGGAGTTAGATGAGTGGCACCGACAGTTACACGGAGGCACTGACGATACTCCTACACATCACAAAGAAGGGGTATACAGGGTGGTACGGGAGTATGAGCAAGTTTTTAGCAAACATCCCCTAGACTTTGGGCAGATTAAAGGGGTCCAACACCATATCCCCACCAGTGAACACCCCCCATCAAAGAGAGGTACAGGCCTATTCCCCCTGCACACTACCAATGCGCCAAGGACATGTTGAAGAACATGAAGGAGGCGGGGGTTATCAGGGACAGCTGTAGTCCCTGGGCCGCCCCGTTGGTACTGGTCAAGAAGAAGGATGGCACCATGCGGATGTGTGTGGATTACCGGAAGATTAACCAGATAACGCATAAAGATGCTTACCCACTGCCCCGTACTGAAGAGTCCTTGGCCGCACTGAGAACTGCGACTTACTTCTCTACCCTTGACCTCACCAGTGGGTACTGGCAAGTGGCGGTGGCACCGGAGGACTGGGAGAAAACTGCCTTCACCACCCCAATGGGGCTCTGTGAATTCAATAGCATGCCGTTCGGGCTGTGCAACGCGCCGGGAACCTTCCAACGGCTGATGGAGTGCTGTCTGGGACACCTAAACTTCGAGACCGTCCTGTTGTACCTGGATGATGTGATTGTGTACTCCCAGACGTATGAGGCCCACCTGGAGCACCTGGCCGAGGTGTTCGCGTCCCTGGCCAAATATGGGATGAAGTTAAAGCCCTCCAAGTGTCATCTGCTGAAACCCAGAGTGCAGTACCTGGGGCATGTGGTGGGTGCAGAAGGTGTCGCTCCCGACCCCGAGAAGATCACTGCCATCCAGGATTGGCCGAGGCCAACCACCGTGAGGGAAGTAAGGCAGTTTCTGGGTCTGGTGGAGTACTACCGTCGCTTCATCAAGGGGTACAAGAAGATGGCTGCCCCATGCAAGACCTCCTTGTGGGACAGACCAAAAGTGGTAGACTCATCGGAGTCCCGCTGGTGTGGGAAGAGAGGCATGAGGAATCCTTCAGAAAGCTGAAAGCAGCCTTGACCGGAGAGGAGATTCTAGCGTATCCCGATTACAGCAACCCGTTCATCCTCTACACCGATGCTAGCAATGTGGGCTTGGGGGCAGTCTTGTCCCAGGCCCAAGATGGGAAGGAAAAAGTGATTGCTTATGCTAGCCGAAAACTCCGACCGACTGAAAGGAATCCTGAGAACTACAGCTCTTTCAAGCTCGAGCTCCTGGTGCTGGTGTGCGCTATCACCGAGCGGTTCCGCCATTACCTGGCCGCAGCAAAGTTCACCGCTTTCACGGATAACAATCCGCTGACCCACCTGGATACGGCCAAACTGGGCGCATTGGAACAGCGGTGGGTGGCCAGGCTAGCCAACTACGATTTCACCAACAAATACAGGGCCGGGCGTGCCAACGTTAATGCTGATGCACTCTCTTGGATGCCCCACTTGTCGGAAGAAGGGTGTGAGGATGACGACCTCGAAGAGATCGAGTTGCCTGCATTCCACCAGCCACCAACTGAGAAAGTGCATGTCCACCAGCAACGGGTGAACCTGGATCCGCTGCCCAGTCAGGAGTGGCAGGAAGCTCAAGACCAGGCACCCGCTGTCCGCCTAGTCAAGATCCTGGTGGAGCAGGGCGCTACTGGAATAGACCCTGCTGCCCCAGCCGAAGCCCAACGCCTGTGGCGAGAACGGACCCGGTTGTATCTACACCAGGGGAAATTGTACCGTGAGCTGATTAACCGGAAGACTCATGAGAAGATCCGCCAGTTGGTAATTCCCCAAGCTAATGTGCCCACTGTTCTACAAGCGTACCATGATGGTGCCGGACACGTCGGATGGAAGAAGCTGGAAATGTTGTTGAGAGAGCGGTTCTATTGGAGTGGGATGCGGGAGTCTGTAGAGGCCTGGTGCCGAGAGTGCGGTCCTTGCACGCTGAGAAGGAAGGACGAGGCCAGCCAGAAGGCGCCCCTACACCCGATCGTTACATATCAGCCGCTGGAGCTGGTCGCCCTGGACCATGTAAAGCTCTCTCCCAGCCGAAGTGGGTACACTTACGCTCTAACCATCGTAGACCACTATTCAAGATTCATGGTGGTTGTCCCAGTCAAAGACCTAACTGGCCGTACCGCCGCTAGAGCGTTCCAGGCTTATTTCTATCGACCACATGGATACCCTGAGAAGGTGCTTACTGACCAAGGCCCGGCCTTTGAAGCGGAGGTGTTCCATGAGTTTTGTCAGTTGTACAGCTGCAAGAAGATCCGGACCACGCCTTACCATGCCCAGACCAATGGCATGTGTGAGAAAATGAACCACTTGGTCCTGGGCCTCCTCAAGACGTTGCCGCTAGAAGAGCGGAACCTGTGGCCGGAGAAGCTACCTGACCTGGTCAATATGTACAATAATATTCCTTCCAGCTCAACGAAGTGCACCCCAGCATACCTGATGAGGGCTCGCCCCGGCCGGCTACCGGTGGATCTGGACATGGGATTGGAAGCCCCAGAAGCACTCCCTTCGACAGCTGAATGGGAAACTGGGCGGAGGGTGCAGTACCGACAGATTCAGGAATATGTTGAGAAGAACTTGAGTCGGAGTCGGGAACAGCAGGAGCAGCGCTTCAATCAGAGGGCGTCTGCTGGCCCTTTCCAGCCTGGAGATGTCGTACTGAAGCGGAAAAGGAGGACCCACAAGCTGGATGATCAATGGGAACAAACCCCATACGTCATACAGCCCACAGGATGGGAAGATGGGAAGGCCTACCAGATCAGTCGTTACCAAGGGGGCACTTTGGCCACAGTTTCCCGGGACCATCTGAAGAGGTGCCCACCAGCATTGAGGGCAGCGGCTGAAGTTCCGGTTCCTCCACCAGCGGAGAAGGCAGAAGAGGTGATCCACACCGTGATGGGTGACTTCCCAGCGGACTGGCCTACACAGAACGGCGCGGTGATTCTTCCAGTGATACTATTCCCACAACCCGTGGATGAAGAAGTGATGGAGGCGATCAACCGTGAGCCAGTGCCAGTGCCCAGGGATGAACCTGTACCCAGCTCCCCTATGCCTCCGCCTGCCCCACACGATAGGAGGGAGGAGGAACCGATTGTCCCCTCTGCCCTACTGCCTAGTCCCACTGACACCGGACCCCGGAGGTCCACCCGTCCCAACCTAGGTAGACCCCCACTTAGGTACAGGGAAACTACTCTTTAAAGGGGAGAGGTTATATGTGTGTGTTTTAAGTTTGAAAAAGTTTTGAAAGTTTATGAGAATGATAAGTCAATGATTACCGTGAGAAAGTCACCTGATTGGCAACTGTGATTTGGAACCGGTCGTAGCCGGCAACTGGTCCCCGTTGGGACCGTCTTTACAAGTTCACATAGAAACTTCTATGAACATGCCTGAGAACTTGCAGGGCAACCACAAACTTAGAGGCTTGTAAATAAAAATGTTGTTGCAGCTTCTACCGTGACCGCCTCCGGAGAGGCAGACTGGAGGGAGGGCCCGCAGTGGAGCAGGCTGGCGCCCAGCCACCACCGGAACCGGTGGCTACCCTCTGGGGGTTCCAGGGGCTCCCCATGGACGTGGGTCCCCTGGAAAGGACAGATCCCGCTCGGGTAACTTGGTGCTGGACTGGCGTCAAGGGGTGCTGCCCATTTGCTTAGGGGCAGCATCAGGGCCAGGTTGCTTGGGTGGGTGAGAGCGGAAGCCGTAACCGTTTACCGTAAGGTTTAAGTAAGAGTACCTCCCGATGTGGGAAGATGTTATTTTACTTGTATGTCTGTTACCGTTTTTCTATTTTTCTATTTTCCAGTTGGTGAAAATAAAACTGGTGTTGGACGGGCAGCCCGAGGACGGTCTGCATTAAACTAAGGGGGAATGTGTCGCCCTGGACAAGCCAGGGGCCACAGAGAACAACACCACACACACCCCACACTCCCGGCAGGCATATCAAGGTGAGACACAAAACCCTTGTTGCCCTCCTCCAGGGGCTGATGTCACACCAGGGGGTGGAGCCAGGCGGTTGGTCTCCACCCACTGAGGAGTTCACAGTCCTGGAGGCGGGAAAACAGACAGTTTACCTCAGGCAGAGCTCGAGTGCGGAGCAGAGTCTAGTTTTGACAGTGAAAGTGGAAGGAGGAAAGTGTAGTAACAGAGCAAACAAACAGTCTGAAGAGCGTCCGGGTGTGTGGCCCGGGCGAGACAGCAAGGTTGGCGGACGGTGGTGACCGTCTGCAGGAGTGGCTGATTGGAGTCTACCGTAAGGACCGCGGACGGGTGGTGGCCCGGCGGTACCGGACCGGTACACAAAGAGAAGCCAGCACCAGTGGCAGGGGCCTTTCGGACCCCGGCAAGGCTTGGAGTCGCCGTGAATTTGCCGAATCCGTTAGTGAAGGGGACCTCCGGGTTCCTAAACAGTCAAGTCCCGACAGAAGGCAACCGTCCAACCCAGTGAGAGAGACACCGCCACCGCCAAGGCAACCGTTTCTCAGGGCCAGCGCCTGCGGGCAAAAGGGGCTCCTCCGGCCCATATCCAAGTCGGGGAGCGGGTTACCGGTGGGAACCCATCGGAACCAACAACCGTACCTAGGTGCAGGGAAAAGACAGTCACCGCTAACCTGCAGGGAACAGCAACACCGCAGCCGTCCGAGGGACCCGTCCATCCAGCCGCTTGTTTTACCGTGAACTGTGTCATCATCATTGGGCTGAGTGAGTACCACCGTGCCGTGCGGCACAGCGCTGCCCCTGCGTCCCTGCACCTCATCAGGCCCCGCAACCCGCCTGTTAGCAATCCCTACCCCATCACCGGGCCCCGGGACAACCAACCCCCTACCCACGGAGGGGAGAATAAACCATCAAAGCTGCTCCCTGTCACCGCTCCCGGGATCCCCGTCCAGAGCAGCGGTGGTGTCACCAAAAATCACCACAACCGTGGGTGGCGTCACGGACAATATCCCTAAACCAAACCACCCCTTTTCACTCACGGGCGAGGAGCGCCGCTCGAGTCCCCGGGATCTGGCCCATCGCTCGAGCCACCGAGCAACGGCAGCAGCAGCCATACCCGAGCAGTGGGAGAGCGCAGCGTCCCCTCCTCCGCCCGCGCCACATGTATCTCTATGCAGCTTACACGCTCCTGTATGCATAGTGTGCGGCCATGCCGGGTTCTACTATGAGAGACTTGCGCGAGTTACACGCAAGGCATTAGCAAGTGTGATTCTGGCCTTACACTGCAGCTCTGCTCCTCATCTCTTCATGCTTTACACTGCAGCTCTGCTCCTCATCTCTTCATTCTTTACACTGCAGCTCTGCTCCTCATCTCTTCATTCTTTACACTGCAGCTCTGCTCCTCATCTCTTCATTCTTTACACTGCAGCTCTGCTCCTCATCTCTTCATGCTTTACACTGCAGCTCTGCTCCTCATCTCTTCATTCTTTACACTGCAGCTCTGCTCCTCATCTCTTCATTCTTTACACTGCAGCTCTGCTCCTCATCTCTTCATTCTTTACACTGCAGCTCTGCTCCTCATCTCTTCATTCTTTACACTGCAGCTCTGCTCCTCATCTCTTCATGCTTTACACTGCAGCTCTGCTCCTCATCTCTTCATTCTTTACACTGCAGCTCTGCTCCTCATCTCTTCATTCTTTACACTGCAGCTCTGCTCCACATCTCTTCATTCTTTACACTGCAGCTCTGCTCCTCATCTCTTCATGCTTTACACTGCAGCTCTGCTCCACATCTCTTCATTCTTTACACTGCAGCTCTGCTCCTCATCTCTTCATTCTTTACACTGCAGCTCTGCTCCTCATCTCTTCATTCTTTACACTGCAGCTCTGCTCCACATCTCTTCATTCTTTACACTGCAGCTCTGCTCCTCATCTCTTCATTCTTTACACTGCAGCTCTGCTCCACATCTCTTCATTCTTTACACTGCAGCTCTGCTCCTCATCTCTTCATTCTTTACACTGCAGCTCTGCTCCTCATCTCTTCATTCTTTACACTGCAGCTCTGCTCCACATCTCTTCATTCTTTACACTGCAGCTCTGCTCCTCATCTCTTCATTCTTTACACTGCAGCTCTGCTCCTCATCTCTTCGTTCTTTACACTGCAGCTCTGCTCCTCATTTCTTCATTCTTTACACTGCAGCTCTGCTCCTCATCTCTTCATTCTTTACACTGCAGCTCTGCTCCTCATCTCTTCATTCTTTACACTGCAGCTCTGCTCCTCATCTCTCCAGTTTTTACACTGCAGCTCTGCTCCTCATCGCTTCATTCTTTACACTGCAGCTCTGCTCATCTCTTCATTCTTTACACTGCAGCTCTGCTCCTCATCTCTTCATGCTTTACACTGCAGCTCTGCTCCTCATCTCTTCATTCTTTACACTGCAGCTCTGCTCCTCATCTCTTCATTCTTTACACTGCAGCTCTGCTCATCTCTTCATTCTTTACACTGCAGCTCTGCTCCTCATCTCTTCATGCTTTACACTGCAGCTCTGCTCCTCATCTCTCCATGCTTTACACTGCAGCTCTGCTCCTCATCTCTTCATGCTTTACACTGCAGCTCTGCTCCTCATCCCTTCATGCTTTACACTGCAGCTCTGCTCCTCATCTCTTCATGCTTTACACTGCAGCTCTGCTCCTCATCTCTTCATTCTTTACACTGCAGCTCTGCTCCTCATCTCTTCATGCTTTACACTGCAGCTCTGCTCCTCACCTCTTCATTCTTTACACTGCAGCTCTGCTCCTCATCTCTTCATGCTTTACACTGCAGCTCTGCTCCTCATCTCTTCATTCTTTACACTGCAGCTCTGCTCCTCATCTCTTCATGCTTTACACTGCAGCTCTGCTCCTCATCTCTTCATTCTTTACACTGCAGCTCTGCTCCTCATCTCTCCAGTCTTTACACTGCAGCTCTGCTCCTCATCGCTTCATGCTTTACACTGCAGCTCTGCTCCTCATCTCTTCATTCTTTACACTGCAGCTTTGCTCCCCATCTCTTCATTCTTTACACTGTAGCTCTGCTCTTCTTCATTCTTTACACTGCAGCTCTGCTCCTCATCTCTTCATTCTTTACACTACAGCTCTGCTCCTCATCTCTTCATTCTTTACACTGCAGCTCTGCTCCCCATCTCTTCATTCTTTACACTGCAGCTCTGCTCCCCATCTCTTCATTCTTTACACTGCAGCTCTGCTCCTCATCTCTTCATTCTTTACACTGCAGCTTTGCTCCTCATCTCTTCATTCTTTACACTGCAGCTCTGCTCCCCATCTCTTCATGCTTTATACTGCAGCTCTGCTCCTCATCTCTTCATGCTTTACACTGCAGCTCTGCTCCTCATCTCTTCATGCTTTACACTGCAGCTCTGCTCCCCATCTCTTCATGCTTTACACTGCAGCTCTGTTCCTCATCTCTTCATTCTTTACACTGCAGCTCTGCTCCACATCTCTTCATTCTTTACATTGCAGCTCTGCTCCTAATCTCTTCATTCTTTACACTGCAGCTCTGCTCCTCATCTCTTCATTCTTTACACTGCAGCTCTGCTCCCCATCTCTTCATTCTTTACACTGCAGCTCTGCTCCCCATCTCTTCATGCTTTACACTGCAGCTCTGCTCCTCACCTCTTCATGCTTTACACTGCAGCTCTGCTCCCCATCTCTTCATTCTTTACCCTGCAGCTCTGCTTCTCCTCTCTTCATTCTTTACACTGCAGCTCTGCTCCTTTTCATTCTTTTCTTTACACTGCAGCTTTGCTCCTCATCTCTTCATTCTTTACACTGCAGCTCTGCTCCTCACCTCTTCATGCTTTACACTACAGCTCTGCTCCTCACCTCTTCATTCTTTACACTGCAGCTCTGCTCCTCACCTCTTCATTCTTTACACTGCAGCTCTGCTCCTCACCTCTTCATGCTTTACACTGCAGTTCTGCTCCCCATCTCTTCATTCTTTACCCTGCAGCTCTGCTCCCCATCTCTTCATTATTTACACTGCAGCTCTGCTTCCTCTTCATTCTTTACACTGCAGCCCTGCTCCTCACCTCTTCATTCTTTACACTGCAGCTCTGCTCCTCACCTCTTCATTCTTTACACTGCAGCTCTGCTCCTCACCTCTTCATTCTTTACACTGCAGCTCTGCTCCTCACCTCTTCATGCTTTACACTGCAGCCCTGCTCCTCACCTCTTCATTCTTTACACTGCAGCTCTGCTCCTCACCTCTTCATTCTTTACACTTCAGCTCTGCTCCTCACCTCTTCATTCTTTACACTGCAGCTCTGCTCCTCACCTCTTCATTCTTTACACTGCAGCTCTTCTCCTCCTCATCCTTTGCACTGCAGCTCTGCTCCTCATCTCTTCATTCTTTACACTGCAGCTCTGCTCCTCATCTCTTCATTCTTTACACTGCAGCTCTGCTCCACATCTCTTCATTCTTTACACTGCAGCTCTGCTCCACATCTCTTCATTCTTTACACTGCAGCTCTGCTCCTCATCTCTTCATTCTTTACACTGCAGCTCTGCTCCTCATCTCTTCATTCTTTACACTGCAGCTCTGCTCCTCATCTCTTCATTCTTTACACTGCAGCTCTGCTCCACATCTCTTCATGCTTTACACTGCAGCTCTGCTTCCTCTTCATTCTTTACACTGCAGCTCTGCTCCTCATCTCTTCATTCTTTACACCGCAGCTCTGCTCCTCATCTCTTCATGCTTTACACTGCAGCTCTGCTCCTCATCTCTTCATTCTTTACACCGCAGCCCTGCTCCTCATCTCTTCATTCTTTACACTGCAGCCCTGCTCCTCATCTCTTCATGCTTTACACTGCAGCTCTGCTCCCCATCTCTTCATTCTTTACACTGCAGCTCTGCTCCTCATCTCTTCATTCTTTACACTGCAGCTCTGCTCCTCACCTCTTCATGCTTTACACTGCAGCTCTGCTCCTCATCTCTTCATTCTTTACACTGCAGCTCTGCTCCTCATCTCTTCATGCTTTACACTGCAGCTCTGCTCCCCATCTCTTCATGCTTTACACTGCAGCTCTGCTCCTCATCTCTTCATTCTTTACACTGCAGCTCTGCTCCTCATCTCTTCATTCTTTACACTGCAGCTCTGCTCCTCATCTCTTCATGCTTTACACTGCAGCTCTGCTCCTCATCTCTTCATTCTTTACACTGCAGCTCTGCTCCTCATCTCTTCATTCTTTACACTGCAGCTCTGCTCCTCATCTCTTCATTCTTTACACTGCAGCTCTGCTCCTCATCTCTTCATTCTTTACACTGCAGCTCTGCTCCTCATCTCTTCATTCTTTACACTGCAGCTCTGCTCCTCATCTCTTCATGCTTTACACTGCAGCTCTGCTCCTCATCTCTTCATTCTTTACACTGCAGCTCTGCTCCTCATCTCTTCATTCTTTACACTGCAGCTCTGCTCCTCATCTCTTCATTCTTTACACTGCAGCTCTGCTCCTCATCTCTTCATTCTTTACACTGCAGCTCTGCTCCCCATCTCTTCATTCTTTACCCTGCAGCCCTGCTCCTCATCTCTTCATTATTTACACTGCAGCTCTGCTCCTCATCTCTTCATTCTTTACACTGCAGCTCTGCTCCTCATCTCTTCATTCTTTACACTGCAGCTCTGCTCCTCATCTCTTCATTCTTTACACTGCAGCTCTGCTCCCCATCTTTTCATTCTTTACCCTGCAGCTCTGCTCCTCATCTCTTCATTATTTACACTGCAGCTCTGCTCCTCATCTCTTCATTCTTTACACTGCAGCCCTGCTCCTCATCTCTTCATTCTTTACACTGCAGCTCTGCTCCTCATCTCTTCATTCTTTACACTGCAGCTCTGCTCCTCATCTCTTCATTCTTTACCCTGCAGCCCTGCTCCACATCTCTTCATGCTTTACACTGCAGCTCTGCTCCTCATCTCTTCATTTTTTACACTGCAGCTCTGCTCCTCATCTCTTCATTCTTTACACTGCAGCTCTGCTCCTCATCTCTTCATTCTTTACCCTGCAGCTCTGCTCCTCATCTCTTCATTATTTACACTGCAGCTCTGCTCCTCATCTCTTCATTCTTTACACTGCAGCTCTGCTCCACATCTCTTCATGCTTTACACTGCAGCTTTGCTCCTCATCTCTTCATTCTTTACACTGCAGCTCTGCTCCCCATCTCTTCATTCTTTACACTGCAGCTCTGCTCCTCATCTCTTCATTCTTTACACTGCAGCTCTGCTCCTCATCTCTTCATTCTTTACACTGCAGCTCTGCTCCTCATCTCTTCATTCTTTACACTGCAGCTCTGCTCCTCATCTCTTCATTCTTTACACTGCAGCCCTGCTCCACATCTCTTCATTCTTTACACTGCAGCTCTGCTCCTCATCTCTTCATTCTTTACACTGCAGCTCTGCTCCACATCTCTTCATTCTTTACACTGCAGCTCTGCTCCTCATCTCTTCATTCTTTACACTGCAGCTCTGCTCCACATCTCTTCATTCTTTACACTGCAGCTCTGCTCCTCATCTCTTCATGCTTTACACTGCAGCTCTGCTCCTCATCTCTTCATTCTTTACACTGCAGCTCTGCTCCTCATCTCTTCATTCTTTACACTGCAGCTCTGCTCCACATCTCTTCATTCTTTACACTGCAGCTCTGCTCCTCATCTCTTCATTCTTTACACTGCAGCTCTGCTCCTCATCTCTTCGTTCTTTACACTGCAGCTCTGCTCCTCATTTCTTCATTCTTTACACTGCAGCTCTGCTCCTCATCTCTTCATTCTTTACACTGCAGCTCTGCTCCTCATCTCTTCATTCTTTACACTGCAGCTCTGCTCCTCATCTCTCCAGTTTTTACACTGCAGCTCTGCTCCTCATCGCTTCATTCTTTACACTGCAGCTCTGCTCATCTCTTCATTCTTTACACTGCAGCTCTGCTCCTCATCTCTTCATGCTTTACACTGCAGCTCTGCTCCTCATCTCTTCATTCTTTACACTGCAGCTCTGCTCCTCATCTCTTCATTCTTTACACTGCAGCTCTGCTCATCTCTTCATTCTTTACACTGCAGCTCTGCTCCTCATCTCTTCATGCTTTACACTGCAGCTCTGCTCCTCATCTCTCCATGCTTTACACTGCAGCTCTGCTCCTCATCTCTTCATGCTTTACACTGCAGCTCTGCTCCTCATCTCTTCATGCTTTACACTGCAGCTCTGCTCCTCATCTCTTCATGCTTTACACTGCAGCTCTGCTCCTCATCTCTTCATTCTTTACACTGCAGCTCTGCTCCTCATCTCTTCATGCTTTACACTGCAGCTCTGCTCCTCACCTCTTCATTCTTTACACTGCAGCTCTGCTCCTCATCTCTTCATGCTTTACACTGCAGCTCTGCTCCTCATCTCTTCATTCTTTACACTGCAGCTCTGCTCCTCATCTCTTCATGCTTTACACTGCAGCTCTGCTCCTCATCTCTTCATTCTTTACACTGCAGCTCTGCTCATCTCTTCATTCTTTACACTGCAGCTCTGCTCCTCATCTCTCCATTCTTTACACTGTAGCTCTGCTCCTCATCTCTTCATTCTTTACACTGCAGCTCTGCTCCTCATCTCTCCAGTCTTTACACTGCAGCTCTGCTCCTCATCGCTTCATGCTTTACACTGCAGCTCTGCTCCTCATCTCTTCATTCTTTACACTGCAGCTTTGCTCCCCATCTCTTCATTCTTTACACTGTAGCTCTGCTCTTCTTCATTCTTTACACTGCAGCTCTGCTCCTCATCTCTTCATTCTTTACACTACAGCTCTGCTCCTCATCTCTTCATTCTTTACACTGCAGCTCTGCTCCCCATCTCTTCATTCTTTACACTGCAGCTCTGCTCCCCATCTCTTCATTCTTTACACTGCAGCTCTGCTCCTCATCTCTTCATTCTTTACACTGCAGCTTTGCTCCTCATCTCTTCATTCTTTACACTGCAGCTCTGCTCCCCATCTCTTCATGCTTTATACTGCAGCTCTGCTCCTCATCTCTTCATGCTTTACACTGCAGCTCTGCTCCTCATCTCTTCATGCTTTACACTGCAGCTCTGCTCCCCATCTCTTCATGCTTTACACTGCAGCTCTGTTCCTCATCTCTTCATTCTTTACACTGCAGCTCTGCTCCACATCTCTTCATTCTTTACATTGCAGCTCTGCTCCTAATCTCTTCATTCTTTACACTGCAGCTCTGCTCCTCATCTCTTCATTCTTTACACTGCAGCTCTGCTCCCCATCTCTTCATTCTTTACACTGCAGCTCTGCTCCCCATCTCTTCATGCTTTACACTGCAGCTCTGCTCCTCACCTCTTCATGCTTTACACTGCAGCTCTGCTCCCCATCTCTTCATTCTTTACCCTGCAGCTCTGCTTCTCCTCTCTTCATTCTTTACACTGCAGCTCTGCTCCTTTTCATTCTTTTCTTTACACTGCAGCTTTGCTCCTCATCTCTTCATTCTTTACACTGCAGCTCTGCTCCTCACCTCTTCATGCTTTACACTACAGCTCTGCTCCTCACCTCTTCATTCTTTACACTGCAGCTCTGCTCCTCACCTCTTCATTCTTTACACTGCAGCTCTGCTCCTCACCTCTTCATGCTTTACACTGCAGTTCTGCTCCCCATCTCTTCATTCTTTACCCTGCAGCTCTGCTCCCCATCTCTTCATTATTTACACTGCAGCTCTGCTTCCTCTTCATTCTTTACACTGCAGCCCTGCTCCTCACCTCTTCATTCTTTACACTGCAGCTCTGCTCCTCACCTCTTCATTCTTTACACTGCAGCTCTGCTCCTCACCTCTTCATTCTTTACACTGCAGCTCTGCTCCTCACCTCTTCATGCTTTACACTGCAGCCCTGCTCCTCACCTCTTCATTCTTTACACTGCAGCTCTGCTCCTCACCTCTTCATTCTTTACACTTCAGCTCTGCTCCTCACCTCTTCATTCTTTACACTGCAGCTCTGCTCCTCACCTCTTCATTCTTTACACTGCAGCTCTTCTCCTCCTCATCCTTTGCACTGCAGCTCTGCTCCTCATCTCTTCATTCTTTACACTGCAGCTCTGCTCCTCATCTCTTCATTCTTTACACTGCAGCTCTGCTCCACATCTCTTCATTCTTTACACTGCAGCTCTGCTCCTCATCTCTTCATTCTTTACACTGCAGCTCTGCTCCTCATCTCTTCATTCTTTACACTGCAGCTCTGCTCCTCATCTCTTCATTCTTTACACTGCAGCTCTGCTCCACATCTCTTCATGCTTTACACTGCAGCTCTGCTTCCTCTTCATTCTTTACACTGCAGCTCTGCTCCTCATCTCTTCATTCTTTACACCGCAGCTCTGCTCCTCATCTCTTCATGCTTTACACTGCAGCTCTGCTCCTCATCTCTTCATTCTTTACACCGCAGCCCTGCTCCTCATCTCTTCATTCTTTACACTGCAGCCCTGCTCCTCATCTCTTCATGCTTTACACTGCAGCTCTGCTCCCCATCTCTTCATTCTTTACACTGCAGCTCTGCTCCTCATCTCTTCATTCTTTACACTGCAGCTCTGCTCCTCACCTCTTCATGCTTTACACTGCAGCTCTGCTCCTCATCTCTTCATTCTTTACACTGCAGCTCTGCTCCTCATCTCTTCATGCTTTACACTGCAGCTCTGCTCCCCATCTCTTCATGCTTTACACTGCAGCTCTGCTCCTCATCTCTTCATTCTTTACACTGCAGCTCTGCTCCTCATCTCTTCATTCTTTACACTGCAGCTCTGCTCCTCATCTCTTCATGCTTTACACTGCAGCTCTGCTCCTCATCTCTTCATTCTTTACACTGCAGCTCTGCTCCTCATCTCTTCATTCTTTACACTGCAGCTCTGCTCCTCATCTCTTCATTCTTTACACTGCAGCTCTGCTCCTCATCTCTTCATTCTTTACACTGCAGCTCTGCTCCTCATCTCTTCATTCTTTACACTGCAGCTCTGCTCCTCATCTCTTCATGCTTTACACTGCAGCTCTGCTCCTCATCTCTTCATTCTTTACACTGCAGCTCTGCTCCTCATCTCTTCATTCTTTACACTGCAGCTCTGCTCCTCATCTCTTCATTCTTTACACTGCAGCTCTGCTCCTCATCTCTTCATTCTTTACACTGCAGCTCTGCTCCCCATCTCTTCATTCTTTACCCTGCAGCCCTGCTCCTCATCTCTTCATTATTTACACTGCAGCTCTGCTCCTCATCTCTTCATTCTTTACACTGCAGCTCTGCTCCTCATCTCTTCATTCTTTACACTGCAGCTCTGCTCCTCATCTCTTCATTCTTTACACTGCAGCTCTGCTCCCCATCTTTTCATTCTTTACCCTGCAGCTCTGCTCCTCATCTCTTCATTCTTTACACTGCAGCTCTGCTCCTCATCTCTTCATTCTTTACACTGCAGCTCTGCTCCTCATCTCTTCATTCTTTACCCTGCAGCCCTGCTCCACATCTCTTCATGCTTTACACTGCAGCTCTGCTCCTCATCTCTTCATTTTTTACACTGCAGCTCTGCTCCTCATCTCTTCATTCTTTACACTGCAGCTCTGCTCCTCATCTCTTCATTCTTTACCCTGCAGCTCTGCTCCTCATCTCTTCATTATTTACACTGCAGCTCTGCTCCTCATCTCTTCATTCTTTACACTGCAGCTCTGCTCCACATCTCTTCATGCTTTACACTGCAGCTTTGCTCCTCATCTCTTCATTCTTTACACTGCAGCGCTGCTCCCCATCTCTTCATTCTTTACACTGCAGCTCTGCTCCTCATCTCTTCATTCTTTACACTGCAGCTCTGCTCCTCATCTCTTCATTCTTTACACTGCAGCTCTGCTCCTCATCTCTTCATTCTTTACACTGCAGCTCTGCTCCTCATCTCTTCATTCTTTACACTGCAGCCCTGCTCCACATCTCTTCATTCTTTACACTGCAGCTCTGCTCCTTATCTCTTCATTCTTTACACTGCAGCCCTGCTCCTCAGTTTATGCACATCTATGAGAAAAAAAAACTGAATAAAACTAAATAAAAAATACACTTTTCTGGCTCGTGGGTTCCGGGTCCCCGGAGTTTCTTTTCTTGCTGATCTGCCTCCGGTTTGTGAAGATAGCACAAGGATTAGGGTAAAACCTGATGATGTAATGGGATTGAGGAGCGGGATTTGTGAAAGGTCAGCAGGGCACAAGGCGCACTCCGGGGTCTTGTAAAACTGAGTTTACGTGTTTTCAGGCTAATCCCGCCTGATCCGTGCGTGGAGAGCGAATGACGACAGCAGCGGTCACCGGCCACAGCCGCGATCGGAGGAGCCGTCCGCCATGGACCAAACAGGAGCCGCTCGGTTATTGCAAAACTGCAAATGAAATCTGAAAATAAATGTGTGGAGTTTGGACTTTCATTGTAGTGATGGGTACGGATTTTTACATTTTCCCAAAATACCAGTGCAAGGGCAGACGCATCACTGGTGCGGCCTCACGGGGACCCAGGGGGCCACATCAGCTCCAAAGCAAAGGGAATGGGGCAATATAGTGAGCTAGTGGACTGCCAGCGGCCCCTATATTGCTGTCCCATGTGCGGAATCATAATGGCTGCATTACTGGTTCCTCTTTTCCTGATGTCTGTTACTTTCACTAATTACGTTGTCTCAGGTTTAATTTAATATTAGGTTATGCTGAGGCTTGTGGTACTTCAGTCATCCAGTGTCACGGGTGTGTCACACATGACAGACAGTCCTGTAGAAGGTCGCAGTGTTTGCCTACACAAGCTGCTCTCTGACTTTACTTTTTTTCGCTGCTTTGGGGTTTGTCCCTTTCTCTTTAGGACCCTGCGGAGTTCCTCACCTTTTCAGCTGTTAGGCTATGTGCCCACGCTGCGGAAAATGCGCGGATTTTGCCGCGGATTTCTCGCGGAAAAGCCGCGGATTTTCCAGTAATCTGCAGCACAGCTACTCCCGAGCCATTTCTATGGCATTTGGGAAATGCTGTGCCCACGCTGCGGATTTTTCCACAGCGGAAATCGTGCGGAAAAATCTGCAGCATGTCAATTATTGTTGCAGATTTTCGTGCAGATTTTGCCTATTCAATTGAATTAAAAAAAAAATCGCAAAATCCGCAACAAAATCCGCACCTATGAAAAGGTGCGGATTCCGGGGGAAAGCTGCGGATTTTGATGCAGAAAAATCCGCAGATACAGAGTCCCATGGGCACATAGCCTTACTTTTCAGCACTCACCTTTTGTGTCTTTATATCCCCTCATTCCCCCTCACTCTGGGCTGGTTGTAGGTCTAATGCCCTTAACAAGTCTTCAGTGCAAGCAGGCGGCTCGCATTCATCTGGAGAAACTTTGTTGTTGTTGCAGTTCCTCTGCCTGAGTCATCTGGAGAGAAGATATTTGTTTACTCCCCCCTCCCCATTGGATATTCTTGTGTCGTCTTTTGACCTTATCCATTTCCTACCTAGGGCCCAAATCAGGGTCAACCAGGGTCAGGTATCGTGCTCGGTGCATAGGTGAGGAACCTATCTAGGGTGATGAGGGACCCCATGAACCAGCGGTAGGTTTAGTCAGGGGTCATCATCCCCCCCTTCCCTAGACACAGGGTTCCCCTTCCCCTTTGCTTGGCACTTCCCTGTCCCTAGAGTGACATCCAATGTGTAACTATCTGTTAGGTTGTGATGGGATTTGTAGTGTCTATGGGCTTCAGTGTGTTTCACCCAGCGCTGGGGTTATTGATTATCTGGTTTGGGGTGGGGTTATTAAAGAAGGGGGGCGTCATTCTGAGGTTCCCTTTTTTACGGATGTCCTGCTACATCTTTTTTTACGCTACCTGACATTTCCGCCTCAGTAACAAGGAACATGAGGTCGCCCTGATGACAATCCTTAATCCCGCGTCCGGTCCTGAAATGAATGGAAACTTCATTAATTGGAAAGAGAACAAGTCAAACGTCCACACCACGTCCCGAGCGATAACAGAAAATGCGTCAAACAGAAATCACGACCGGTCAAAAAAAAATTCCAATTCCCCAAAAGTGAAAACTGTCAACATTAATTATAGAATTCATCCCAGCGGGACGAGATGAGGAGCGAAAACCGCCCCGGAGGCGTCAGATATTGAGGAAAAAGAATTTAATGAGGTTGCACTTCATGCAAACAAACGCCAGAGGATGAGGAGGGGGGAGCGATCGGCTCATTGGCCGCCAAACCCCAAACTGACTGTCAGCCACTTGTTACAATGTTTAGAACTCTGGGACTTTATTGTTTACATCTGAAGTGATACATTGTTTATGGCTCCTCCCCCTCCCGTGTTCTGCCTGTACGGTGGGCTCAGGTTACCAAACACCATCTTACTGACCATCATTATAATTAATCTGACACAGGGTGCACAAGAGACTGCCTGTCCTGGCTGCACAGACTTGTTTCTATAGGATTGTATCAAAGCAATGCTTTATTAGAGTATATGGACATCATATAGGGGTCATCAGCTAAACTGCCCGGACTGCAGGGAGATACATGTTATCTACGCTGAAACATTGTAACAAACTTCCTACTGTGAGAAGTATTAGTTCTGAACAGAGCGGCCTATATATACTGTATATATATGGGGACATCCTCTGGATGAGACCTCTGAAGCCGGCCCCATTGTCTTCACATCCCTGGACGTCTTCACGTGTGACCCCCGTGAGAACTTCCACTAATTTGCTGGAATCTAATTTCAGCAGATGTTATAGTTAATAAGGTGCGATTTAATTACCAGCGCGGACACCTCCGAATCTAGGACACCGAGAAGAGGCCGAAGGGAAATACCACCTCAACAGACGGTACCCGAGTGTATCACACACCAGAGGCTTAGATACACTGACTCTGCAGACGGTGGAACATGTGAAATACTTAGACATGCAGGTGTAACCGACAGCATGATGCTTAATAGGCTTAGATACAGGAGCTCAAACAGTATGACACAGGACAGGCTTAGATACAGGAGCTCAGACAGTTTCACACATGATAGGCTTAGATACAGGAGCTCAGACAGTTTCACACATGATAGGCTTAGATACAGCAGCTCAGACAGTTTCACACATGATAGGCTTAGATACAGGAGCTCAGACAGTATCACACAGGACAGGCTTAGATACAGGAGCTCAGACAGTATCCCACAGGATAGGCTTAGATACAGGAGCTCAGACAGTATCCCACAGGATAGGCTTAGATACAGGAACTCAGACAGTTTCACACATGATAGGCTTAGATACAGGAGCTCAGACAGTATCACACAGAACAGGCTTAGATACAGGAGCTCAGACAGTTTCACACATGATAGGCTTAGATACAGGAGCTCAGACAGTTTCACACATGATAGGCTTAGATACAGGAGCTCAGACAGTATCACACATGATAGGCTTAGATACAGGAGCTCAGACAGTATCACACAGGACAGGCTTAGATACAGGAGCTCAGGCAGTATCACACAGGACAGGCTTAGATACAGGAGCTCAGGCAGTTTCACACATGGTAGGCTTAGATACAGGAGCTCAGACAGTATCACACATGATAGGCTTAGATACAGGGGCTCAGACAGTATCACAGATGATAGGCTTAGATACAGGAGCTCAGACAGTATCACACAGGACAGGCTTAGATAAAGGAGCTCAGACAGTTTCACACAGGACAGGCTTAGATACAGGGGCTCAGACAGTATCACATAGGATAGGCTTAGATACAGGAGCTCAGACAGTATCACACATGATATGATTAGATACATCAGATTTGCACAATATCACACAACACCAGATTAGATATAGCAGCTGAGCAGCACATGACCAGATTAAATGCAAAGCTAAGCAGCACAGTATCACATACCATAGGCTTAGATACACCTATTCAGCAGACCAGCAGACCATAAAACATAATAGGCTTATCTGCAGCAGCTCAGGAAACAGTATCATACATCACGGGATTAGATACAGCAGCTCTGCATAAACTATCACACATGGTGGGATTAGATACAGCAGCTCTGCATAAACTATCACACATGGTGGGATTAGATACAGCAGCTCTGCATAAACTATCACACATGGTGGGATTAGATACAGCAGCTCTGCATAAACTATCACACATGGTGGGATTAGATACAGCAGCTCTGCATAAACAATCACACATGGTGGGATTAGAGGCAGCTGCTCAGCAGTCAGTATCACCATTGACATGATTAGATACATCAACTGAGAACCTTAGAAAAATAGGATTAGATGCAAAACTCAGAAAATAGTATCACACTTAATAAGCTTAGAAACACCATCTCGGCAGAAGATTATCATACATGCTAGAGCTCATCAGACAGTATCGCACATGATGGGATTAGGTACAGCAGCGCAGCGTCCATGTAGATGACATTACATAGTGATGGCTGTTATAGGGGTTAGTTATTGAGCGTGAGCGGGAAATCTCAATATTAAAGATTCAGAGGTCACAATCAGCTCTGCCAGTGACAGGAGCAGGATGGGGTGTACTGTCATGTAACGGACTGGCGGGCCAGTGGCATTGCCCATTGGAGCAGGCGGTACAGGTGGGCAGGTGCAGGCGGTACAGGTAGGCAGGGGCAGGGTGAGGCGGTACAGGTGGGCAGTGGCAGGTAGTACAAGTGGGCAAGGGCAGGGGCAGGCGGTACAGGTGGGCAGCGGCAGGCAGTACAGGTGGGCAGGGGCAGGCAGTACAGGTGAGCAGGGGCAGGCGGTACAGGTGGGCAGGGGCTGGCGGTACAGGTGGGCAGGCGGTACAGGTAGGCAGGGGCAGGGTGAGGCGGTACAGGTGGGCAGTGGCAGGTAGTACAAGTGGGCAAGGGCAGGGGCAGGCGGTACAGGTGGGCAGCGGCAGGCAGTACAGGTGGGCAGGGGCAGGCGGTACAGGTGGGCAGGGGCAGGCGGTACAGGTGAGCAGGGGCAGGCGGTACAGGTAGGCAGGGGCAGGCGGTACAGGTGGGCAGGGGCAGATGGTACAGGTGGGCAGGGGCAGACGGTACAGGTGGGCAGGGGCAGGCGGTACAGGTGAGCAGGGGCAGGCGGTACAGGTAGGCAGGGGCAGGCGGTACAGGTGGGCAGGGGCAGACGGTACAGGTGGGCAGGGGCAGACGGTACAGGTGGACAGGGGCAGACGGTACAGGTGGGCAGGGGCAGGCGGTACAGGTGGACAGGGGCAGACGGTACAGGTGGGCAGGGGCAGACGGTACAGGTGGACAGGGGCAGACGGTACAGGTGGGCAGGGGCAGACGGTACAGGTGGGCAGGGGCAGACGGTACAGGTGGACAGGGGCAGACGGTACAGGTGGGCAGGGGCAGGCGGTACAGGTGGGCAGGGGCAGACGGTACAGGTGGGCAGGGGCAGGCAGTACAGGTGGGCAGTGGCAGGCAGTACAGGTGGGCAGGGGCAGGCGGAACAGGTGGGCAGGGGCAGGCGGTACAGGTGGGCAGGGGCAGACGGTACAGGGGGCAGGGGCAGACGGTACAGGGGGCAGGGGCAGGTGGTACAGGTGGGCAGGGGCAGGCGGTACAGGTGGGCAGGGGCAGACGGTACAGGTAGGCAGGGGCAGGCGGTACAGGTGGGCAGGGGCAGGCGGTACAGGTGGGCAGGGGCAGACGTGGAGACACTGGGGGAGCAGTCGTATACATATAGAAGCTATCACTGCGATCCATGCAGAGGAACGTACTGCTGCGCACATTACATCCACAGCTCAGAGACACAGTATCACCCTGTACCTCAGCTCCAGATCACAGGATGCAAAAGCTGATGAAATGAAGGAAAGTATAAAATGAGTGAAATCGTGACAGAATCCACTTGTTGAGCTCCGGTGTCTGGGAAATCCTGTTAAGAATTCAGAAAAAGTAATAAAGTTAAAATTGTTTTGAGGAATAAGAAACAGCGATTGCAATATAATCATCAGCCCCAGAGCAGGAAAAGAAAAGAAGCAAATATGTCTCTGCAGATGTCAATCTGAGAACTTTATTACAGGATATATCTATATAATATCTGTATTTACAGAGAGAATATGTACATACACAGTCACTGTGTACATACATTACATTACTGATCCTGAGTTACCTCCTGTATTATACTCCAGAGCTGCACTCATTATTCTGCTGGTGCAGTCACTGTGTACATACATTACATTACTGATCCTGAGTTACCTCCTGTATTATACTCCAGAGCTGCACTCACTATTCTGCTGGTGCAGTCACTGTGTACATACATTACTGATCCTGAATTACCTCCTGTATTATACTCCAGAGCTGTACTCACTATTCTGCTGGTGCAGTCACTGTGTACATACATTACGGTACATTACTGATCCTGAGTTACCTCCTGTATTATACTCCAGAGCTGTACTCACTATTCTGCTGGTACAGTCACTGTGTACATACATTACGGTACATTACTGATCCTGAGTTACCTCCTGTATTATACTCCAGAGCTGCACTCACTATTCTGCTGGTGCAGTCACTGTGTACATACATTACTGATCCTGAGTTACCTCCTGTATTATACTCCAGAGCTGCACTCACTATTCTGCTGGTGCAGTCACTGTGTACATACATTACATTACTGATCCTGAGTTACCTCCGGTATTATACTCCAGAGCTGCACTCATTATTCTGCTGGTGCAGTCACTGTGTACATACATTACATTACTGATCCTGAGTTACCTCCTGTATTATACTCCAGAGCTGCACTCACTATTCTGCTGGTGCAGTCACTGTGTACATACATTACATTACTGATCCTGAGTTCCCTCCTGTATTATACTCCAGAGCTGCACTCACTATTCTGCTGGTGCAGTCACTGTGTACATACATTACATTACTGATCCTGAGTTACCTCCTGTATTATACTCCAGAGCTGCACTCACTATTCTGCTGGTGCAATCACTGTGTATATACATTACATTACTGACCCTGAGTTACCTCCGGTATTATACTTCAGAGCTGCACTCACTATTCTGCTGGTGCAGTCACTGTGTACATACATTACATTACTGATCCTGAGTTACCTCTTGTATTATACTCCAGAGCTGCAGTCACTATTCTGCTGGTGCAGTCACTGTGTACATACATTACTGATCCTGAGTTACCTCCTGTATTATACTCCAGAGCTGCACTCACTATTCTGCTGGTGCAGTCACTGTGTACATACATTACTGATCCTGAGTTACCTCCTGTATTATACTCCAGAGCTGCACTCACTATTCTGCTGGTGCAGTCACTGTGTACATACATTACTGATCCTGAGTTACCTCCTGTATTATACTCCAGAGCTGCACTCACTATTCTGCTGGTGCAGACACTGTGTACATACATTCCATTACAGCCATTTGCTGATATTTTTCTACAGTGCTGGTCCTATGTAATGTAAAGCGTCTTTGCAGCATTTGTTTCCACACCTGCCTAACACTTTTGCACAGTGCTGTATATTATAGTCTGAAGATGATCTGATAATACTTTGCATGCAGTTGCATAGCTACATTATGTCTGGGTCAGTTATGGGGGATCTTGTCTATAACTTGCTCCATGAGACTCCTCTGGTTACGATTAATCACAGCTCTGTGCTCCTCATGGCCCCCGCATTGTGACTAAATGTAACTCATTAGAGCTTGGCCATTGGGTCATTCCATCTCAGGGGTCCGATCTGCATTGTTCTGTAGGGATTATGCACTGTTCTAATTGCTGCACTAATTTCTTTATAAATTCTGATCCATTGATTGCTTAATGTAGATGTTACTGTCAGAGGGAATGAGGCACATTCAGGGCAGGCAGGGTGGCCAAAACGTGGCGGGCCACGAAACAGCAGGAGGCCACGCAGGACACAGGACTACACGGCTTCCGATACAGAAGCAATAGTGATTGATCATTCCAATGATGCTCAATAGTAACGAAACCACACGGGTATTATCCATTACCTCTACACTGAGGATCCATAATATACTAAAGACCCATTAGTTATAGATATTGTCAGCAAAAAAGTAGGAATAAAAGTTTACAATTAATATACTTGATAAAAAGTTCCCTTATAATGGCACAAAACATCAGCAAAACAACATGTAAAATGTATCAAAATAGTCCAATATTGTCTCAGATCATCAGTGATTAGATGAGAAGAGATCTCGGGCCCTAAGTAAAAGCCCTTAATGAGTGAGAACAATCTCATCCTGGTCAGAAGACGATCCGAAGATTCTCAGAAAAGATTCTTCAGTAGAAAGGGAAGAGCTCAAATGGTATCGCAAATCTAAGAATCCAGTAGCTTATTCTCCTGAAAGATCGGGGATTCTTAGGGGCACTTTGCACACTACGACATCGCAGCTGCGCTGTCGGTGGGGTCAAATCGAAAGTGACGCACATCCGGCATCGCAGTCGAAATCGTAGTGTGTAAATCCTTTTTGATACGATTAACGAGTGCAAAAGCGTAGGGTCCGACATTTCCATAATTTGGCAGCAGCGACAGGTACGATGTTGTTCCTCACATCGCTGTGTGAGAAGCCGCAGGAGCGAGGAGCATCTCCTACCTGCGTCACCGCGTCTAACGCCAGCTCTGCGGAAGGAAGGAGGGGGGCGGGATGTTTATGTCCCGCTCATCTCCGCCCCTCCGCTTCTATTGGTCGCCTGCCATGTGACGTCGCTACCTGCCCCCTTAATAAGGAGGCGGGTCGCCGGCCAGAGCGACGTCACACGGCAGGTAAGTGCATGTGAAGCTGGGGTAGCGATAATGTTCGCTACGGCAGCAATCACAAGATATCGCTGCTGCGACGGGGGCGGGGACTATCGCGCTCGGCATCGCAGCATCGGCTTGTGATGTCGCAGCGTGCAAAGTACCCCTTAGATTTGGGATACCAGGCTCTTCCCTTCCTTCCCTTTTTGTTGAAGGATCTTTTATGAATAATTCAGGACCGTCTTCTAACAAGGGTAAGATTGTTCTTATTATTCATATCCATTAAGGGCTGGGAGTTCAGACTCCTTCACACGTCCATGCAAAAACACAAACATTTTGCAAGGTCCGTTGTGGAGTTCCGTGGGCCATCTGTGTGTCAGCGTGTGTGTGTCATACGGATAGCACACGGACAGCATAAATTGTATACTTACCTGTCTCTGGCGCTGCTGTTGCTTCCGGTCTGCAGTCAGTGCAGTGAATATTCATGAGGCATAATGAACGGGACCCGGAAGCAACAGCAGCACAGATAGACACAGATAAGTATAAAAATCCTCTTTTTTTCAGTGACTTGGCTGTCCTCCGGTGCATGTCCCACCAATCACATCAGTGTGAGGTCCGTGTGAGTCATTTGTGTTGCCGGCCAGAAACGGACATGTCTTCATGTGGAGCAGAAGGACATGCGTGTGCTTTACACGGACACATGAATGTGTGACCAAGCCTATTAAATTTAATGGAAGGAAAGAAAAAAATCGGTCTGATGGAGCGCTATAAAGGAAGAATAGACCAAAGGGTTATTTTTCTTATTCACTTAATTTAATGGGTCTACATGTGTCCAAGTCTCCGGTACGTGTGGATACAGACACCACACGTACCGGAAACAATGTGAGGAGGCCAAGTGTGTTTAGATATGAAAAGAGATCTTGGGCCCTGATGATCTCTGATGATATTCTCTGAAAAGTTGGACTATTTTATCAACACTTTCGATACGTTACTAGACGCTCTGTTTATGTTTTTTTATTCCTACTTCTTTGATAAACAATAACTCTACATTGAAAAGTATTTTTATATCAGCCCATTTGAAAAGAAAGAAAAAAGGAAAGAAAGAAAAAAAAGGAAAGAAAGAAAAAAAGGAAAGGGAAAAAAAAGGAAAGAAAGAAAAAAAGGAAAGGGAAAAAAAAGGAAAGAAAGAAAAAAAGGAAATAAAAAAAAAAGGAAATAAAAAAAAAAAGGAAAGAAAAAAAAAAAGGAAAGAAAAAAAAAAAGGAAAGAAAAAAAAAAAGGAAAGAAAGAGAAAAAGGAAAGAAAGAGAAAAAGGAAAGAAAGAGAAAAAGGAAAGAAAGAGAAAAAGGAAAGAAAGAGAAAAAGGAAAGAAAGAGAAAAAGGAAAGAAAGAGAAAAAGGAAAGAAAGAGAAAAAGGAAAGAAAGAGACGTAAAGGGAGAAGGAATTGCTGCAGAAGAAGGAGAATATGTGCCACCGTTAGGCAATGTATAAGTGGTATTGATGGAGAAGATACCCATAGATAGGAGCTGAGGATATCATGTAATGAGAAGGCAGATGTTCTACAAAACAGGCTATGGATATGCTGCTGTTCTGCGCACTAAAGTGCACACGTGGTAAACAACATAAAATAAGGTGTTACTTAAAACTGCTGCCCCTGATCCGCTTGGTTCCTGTACAGACTAGAGGTCCCAGCTGCACAGTCCTTAAAGGCCCCTACGCAGACTAAACCAACCCTACCCGGATAACTCAGATGACCACTCAGACCATCATTTCCTAAACAGCCATTGAGGGTTCCACTTCCCTCCTTAAAATTTGAGGAAGGTGCAGAATAAAATAAGGTAAACATAAATCCAACAGCCTGTGGGTCCAAGCAGGGTCCACTTCAAAAATATCACTAGTGGGAAGTGGAAGCCTGGGGAGAGAATAAATAGTTGATAGGGCAGAGCAAATTATGTCATAGGAAACACTTGTAGGCAGAAAGGCAATGAACACGCAAGGTGTTTACACAGAGGCAAAGTGTTCAGAACCAGGACAGTGACTGAGCCTGACTGCGGCTCAGCGGAGAGGGAATCAGATCAAATCTGAGGCATGGCAGCTGCAATGATGAAGAAGGTGTGCCACAATTAGGCAATGAATACACTTTAAATCAGAAGAAGTTGTGCTGCAATGGGGGCTATAAATATCTTTAATATGTGGGAGAAACTGGGATAATAGGGGCTTGATATGCTGTAATGTAAAGGAAGAGGTGCTGCAGTTGGGGCTTTAGATGAGCAATTCCACAGTGTAGCTAGTCACATCCAGAGCTGCATTTATAATTCTGCTGGCTTATTATTTCTTTTTCCTATCTCTTAGAGCCCCATGTTGCACAGGTAAGACATGGCTCATTTTTCCAGGCTCAGCGCGGCCCCTTTCATAGATCTTGTGTGACGGGAGCTCGTCCTCATTCTCTTCAGTGGAGCGGAGATCAGATACCAGACACGGAGCGGCCCTATTTTTGGAAAGGGTTAGTCACTGCTCGATCTCCTGGATACATCGGTGAATATGGAAAGACATTTCTCAGTACAAATTACACCAAATATCCGGGGATCTGGTGCCCCCCTTGTGCGGGAGCAGTAAGTGACTATTGACTGGCGGCTCCCGGCTTTTCTTCCTATTTAGCATTTCTGAGGTTAATGATGTAAATACAGTCAATCATTCTCATTTTACCTGAACCCTGGGACTCGGAGAACTGGCAGAGTTCATTTAAAATCTGCTGCCTAAGACCTTCCCGACTCATGGACGCCCGGGGAGCGGCGAGGGGAAGGGGGACTGATTACAGCAGAAAATCAGGAGCTAATTACTGTGCTCCCCGCTATATAGCTATATGTACTGCAAAATCTGGAGGCATACATGGATAGATAGAGGGATAGATAGAGGGATAGATAGAGGGATAGATAGATAGATAGATAGATAGATAGAGGGATAGATAGATAGATAGAGGGATAGATAGAGGGATAGATAGAGGGATAGATAGAGGGATAGATAGAGGGATAGATAGATAGATAGATAGATAGATAGAGGGATAGATAGATAGATAGAGGGATAGATAGAGGGATAGATAGAGGGATGGAAGGATAGATAGAGGGATAGATAGAGGGATAGATATATATAGACAGAGGGATAGATAGATAGATAGATAGATACATAGATAGATGGATAGACGGATAGATAGAGGGATAGATAGTAACAGAATTAGCTTTCTAGCCTATACCAGTACCAGTCACCAGTATATACCAGTCACCAGTATATACCAGTACCAGTTACCAGTATATACCAGTACCAGTTACCAGTATATACCAGCCACCAGTATACACCAGTAAAAGTAACCAGTATATGCCAGTAACCAATTTATACCAGTACCAGTATATATTAGTACCAGTCACCAGTATATACCAGTACCAGAAAATACCAGTAACCAGTATAAACCAGTACCAGTACAGTAACCAGTACCGTATATACCAGTACCAATAACCAGTACAAACAAGTAACCAGTATATACCAGTACCAGTCACCACTATATACTAGTACCCAGTATATAACAGTACCAGTAACCAGTATATACCACTACCAGTATCCAGTATATAGTAGTAACTAGTATACACCAGTACCAGTCACCAGTATATGCCAGTCACCAGTGTGGTGTGATGCACATGTTATGGCAGTGTCTCTGCGTCACGTCCTTGGCATCATGAATCCATCACTTCTCTCAGGATGGAAATCTACAGTCAAACAAAAAGAAGATATGGCTGTAATAAAGGAGCGGGAGACAGTCAGCATGCTGCATTCTCTGATCATCACCAATTGACGTTATCCGATGTCCATAGGATGTGAAATGTCTGACGACGTCCTGCAACCGAGGAGCTGATCCACCGGAGAGAGAAATGTCAGCAAACAACGTCCCCACCGGCGGCATTATTCCAACCACATGGATGGCTGAGTCCAGAGAGACACAAAAGACACAGGACGGAAACATCTCCGAGCTCCGAATCACCGGCCGATATAATATGGGAATAATACAGTGCAGGGAAGTCACAGTACAGGGATACTGCACACAGTGATGTCACAGTACAGGGATACTGCACACAGTGACGTGACAGTACAGGGATAATACACACAGTGATGTCACAGTACAGGGATACTGCACACAGTGATGTCACAGTACAGGGATAATACACACAGTGATGTCACAGTACAGGGATAATGCACACAGTGATGTGACAGTACAGGGATAATGCACACAGTGATGTCACAGTACAGGGATAATACACACAGTGATGTCACAGTACAGGGGTAATACACACAGTGATGTCACAGTACAGGGATAATACACACAGTGATGTCACAGTACAGGGATAATACACACAGTGATGTCACAGTACAGGGATACTGCACACAGTGATGTCACAGTACAGGGATAATGCGCACAGTGATGTGACAGTACAGGGATAATACACACAGTGATGTCACAGTACAGGGATACTGCACACAGTGATGTGACAGTGCAGGGATAATACACACAGTGATGTCACAGTACAGGGATAATACACACAGTGATGTCATAGTACAGGGATAATACACACAGTGATGTCACAGTACAGGGATACTGCACACAGTGATGTCACAGTACAGGGGTAATACACACAGTGATGTCACAGGACAGTGATGTCACAGTACAGGGGTAATACACACAGTGATGTCACAGTACAGGGATAATACACACAGTGATGTCACAGTACAGGGATAATACACACAGTGATGTCACAGCACAGGGATAATACACAGTGATGTCAAAGTATAGAGGTAATACACACAGTGATGTCACAGTATAGAGGTAATTCACAGTCTTTTAACCCTTTGAAGTTGGGGAGCAGGTAACTGACTTTCTTTTAACCCTTTTCAGACCAGTTGCAGAACTTTTCTCCCTTGTGCTCGCGCAGTAACCATATGATTAGTGGCCTCTTAATCTTGATTTATCATTGACCCCCAGTTTTAATAAACTTTTATCTTCCTCCTCTACATTCCAGCTCTAATTATTTTTCTTAAAAAACAATTAGCGTGGTATTGCCTTGTGCTTGGCGTCCTCCCTCTGACTGCAGATATCATCTTGCTGTAATTATTATTATTATCTGATGGGCCCGGCTGAATACAATGCGGTGCAGTGAATCCCACTCCAAATTACATGAGACCTAAATGGAAGTAACGGGGAAGGAATGATTGCTGCCGAGCAACCAGCAAAATGATTGTTACAATGTAATTTGTTATTTGTTTATCACATCCTACATCTGTTAAAGTCTCCCTGCTGAGTGCACAGCGGATACTGCACTTCTATCCCTGCAGGTTGTAGCATGTCATAAATAGTGTGTGTATATGAGAAAAACACCAATTCTGGCCTTTCTATGACTTGTACGTTGCATTTTTCACCAGCTCTCCTATCAGAAGCAGCAGCATGGAGGACATTATAAAGCAGCATGGAGGACACTATACAGCAGAATGGAGGACATTACACAGCAGCATGGAGGACACTATACAGCAGAATGGAGTACATTATACAGCAGCATGGAGGACATCATACAGCAGCATGGAGGACATTATACAGAAGCATGGAGGAAATTACACAGTAGCATGGAGGACATTATACAGCAGCATGGAGGACATTATACAGCAGCATGGAGGAACTTACACAGCAGCATGGAGGAAATGATACAGCAGCATGGGGGACATTATACAGCAGCATGGAGGATATTATACGGCAGCACGGAGGGCATTATACAGCAGCATGGAGGAAATAACACAGCAGCATGGAGGACATTATACAGCAGCATGGAGGACATCATACAGCAGCATGGAGGACATTATACAGCAGCATGGAGGAAATTACACAGCAGCATGGGAGACATTATACAGCAGCATGGAGGACATTATACAGCAGCATGGAGGACATTATACAGCAGCATGGAGGAAATTACACAGTAGCATGGAGGACATTATACAGCAGCATGGAGGACATTATACAGCAGCATGGAGGAACTTACACAGCAGCATGGAGGAAATGATACAGCAGCATGGGGGACATTATACAGCAGCATGGAGGACATTATACAGCAGCATGGGGGACATTATACAGCAGCATGGAGGAAATTACACAGTAGGAAGGAGGACATTATACAGCAGCATGGAGAATATTATACAGCAGCATGGGGGACATTATACAGCCTAATGGAGGAAATTACACAGCAGCATGGAGGAAATTATACAACAGCATGGAGGACATTATACAGCAGGATGGAGGATATTATACAGCAGCATGGGGGACATTATACAGCAGCACGGGGGACATTATACAGCAGCATGGAGGACATTATACAGCAGGATGGAGGATATTATACAGCAGCATGGGGGACATTATACAGCAGCATAGGGGGCATTATACATCAGCATGGGGGACATTATACAGCAGAACTGAGCAGTGTAACTGTGACTCAAACTCTGGAGTAAATTAGAACACTTATAAGAATGCAAGGACATGGAGGACGTTATATAGTAGTACTGAGTGGTGCAGCTGTGAATACAGCTCTGGGGTGAGAAAAATAATCTACTAGAATGTAGTAACAGTGCAGAGTACGTTACACAACAGTACTGAGCATTGTAGCTGTACATCTAACTCTAGAGAGAAGCAGCAGCATGGAAGGCAATGTCCAAGAGTACTGAGCAACATAGATGTCAATTCAGCTCATGGGTGAAACAAAAAAATCTTATAGTGGACGTACATGATAATACTACCGCAGAACTGTGAATCCAGCTCACGTGTGAGATAAAACACTTACTAGGAAGAAACAACTGCACAGTGGACATTATACAGCAATACTGCTGAAGAACTGTGAATCCAGCTCTGGTTTGTTTTAAAGCACTTACAAGAACGCCATGGGCAGGCATGTTGAAGATGGTGACCACGCTGAGGTCAAAGATAGCACTGAGCAAAGTCCCCAGATATTTGACAGTGGTGCAGCTCCAAAAAAAATACAAATCCTCTTGTGGGAGGCAACGGAGAGGAAGGCCGAGAAGATCTGGCCAGCCCTTGAGAAGCTACGCCGCTTGGCGGATATGCCTCGTTTGGAGATACCAACCCATGATGACCAGTGTCCACCCCTGTTGGACAAAGTGGGAGGAGAAGGTCCGCCCGTTGGAGATTGACAGCTCGGAAAAGGCAGAGACCTGGAGGAAATGGGAGTGCCAGCCGAAAGAGACCCCACTCTACCATTTTGTGAGAAAACGTTAGAGAAGAATGGAGTGATGACAGACTGAAGATCCTGGTGGAAGCGCACCAGGCTCTGGTTGGCATACCAAATCAGGTAGGACCAGGGCGAAACGAGGAGCAGAGTCAATGCCCTTGGTGGAAGAAGGGATGCGGTTGGGCAGCTTGACAAAGAAGATCACCTGATCCTCCGAGACGGAGACAGAAACAGAGGCCTATACTCCAGTCTGACCTGTACCTCCTGGGCGGACCGAATAGCTTAATGCCCTGCTGGCCCAGCATCTGGTGGTTCCAAGTAGACCCTTGGATACTCCCATTGGAGCCATCGATCTTGAAGAATGTTCCTGTTGCTGGAATGAAGCCCCTGGCCACGGAGGCTGCAAGGATTGCAGACATCATCAGGTATAAGAAAGAGAGGGAGCTGTGGGAGCAACCAGAAGACGGGCGGTCACCGAATACTGAGGATGGAGAAGACGGGCCGTCACTGAATACTAAGGATGGAGGAGACGGATTGTCACTGAATACTGAGGATGGAGGAGATAGGCGGTCACTGAATACTGAGGACGGAGGAGACGGATTGTCACTGAATACTGAGGATGGAGGAGATAGGCGGTCACTGAATACTGAGGACGGAGGAGACGGATTGTCACTGAAGACTGAGGATGGAGGAGATAGGCGGTCACCGAATACTGAGGATGGAGAAGACGGGCCGTCACTGAATACTAAGGACGGAGGAGACGGATTGTCACTGAATACTGAGGATGGAGGAGATAGGCGGTCACTGAATACTGAGGACGGAGGAGACGGATTGTCACTGAATACTGAGGATGGAGGAGATAGGCGGTCACTGAATACTGAGGACGGAGGAGACGGATTGTCACTGAATACTGAGGATGGAGGAGATAGGCGGTCACTGAATACTGAGGACGGAGGAGACGGATTGTCACTGAAGACTGAGGATGGAGGAGATAGGCGGTCACCGAATACTGAGGATGGAGAAGACGGGCCGTCACTGAATACTAAGGACGGAGGAGACGGATTGTCACTGAATACTGAGGATGGAGGAGACGGATTGTCACTGAATACTGAGGATGGAGGAGATAGGCGGTCACTGAATACTGAGGACGGAGGAGACGGATTGTCACTGAATACTGAGGATGGAGGAGATAGGCGGTCACTGAATGCTGAGGACGGAGGAGACGGATTGTCACTGAAGACTGGGGATGGAGGAGATAGGCGGTCACCGAATACTGAGGATGGAGAAGACGGGCCGTCACTGAATACTAAGGACGGAGGAGACGGATTGTCACTGAATACTGAGGATGGAGGAGATAGGCGGTCACTGAATACTGAGGACGGAGGAGACGGATTGTCACTAAATACTGAGGATGGAGGAGATAGGCGGTCACTGAATACTGAGGACGGAGGAGACGGATTGTCACTGAATACTGAGGATGGAGGAGATAGGCGGTCACCGAATACTGAGGACGGAGGAGACGGATTGTCACTGAATACTGAGGATGGAGGAGATAGGCGGTCACTGAATACTGAGGACGGAGGAGACGGATTGTCACTGAGTACTGAGGATGGAGGAGATAGGCGGTCACTGAATACTGAGGACGGAGGAGACGGATTGTCACTGAAGACTGGGGATGGAGGAGATAGGCGGTCACCGAATACTGAGGATGGAGAAGACGGGCCGTCACTGAATACTAAGGACGGAGGAGACGGATTGTCACTGAATACTGAGGATGGAGGAGATAGGCGGTCACTGAATACTGAGGACGGAGGAGACGGATTGTCACTAAATACTGAGGATGGAAGAGATAGGCGGTCACTGAATACTGAGGACGGAGGAGACGGATTGTCACTGAATACTGAGGATGGAGGAGACGGATTGTCACTAAATACTGAGGATGGAGGAGATAGGCGGTCACTGAATACTGAGGACGGAGGAGACGGATTGTCACTAAATACTGAGGATGGAGGAGATAGGCGGTCACTGAATACTGAGGACGGAGGAGACGGATTGTCACTGAATACTGAGGATGGAGGAGATAGTCGGTCACTGAATACTGAGGACGGAGGAGACGGATTGTCACTGAATACTGAGGATGGAGGAGATAGGCGGTCACTGAATACTGAGGACGGAGGAGACGGATTGTCACTGAATACTGAGGATGGAGGAGATAGGCGGTCACTGAATACTGAGGACGGAGGAGACGGATTGTCACTGAAGACTGAGGATGGAGGAGATAGGCGGTCACTGAATACTGAGGACGGAGGAGACGGATTGTCACTGAATACTGAGGATGGAGGAGATAGGCGGTCACTGAATACTGAGGACGGAGGAGACGGATTGTCACTGAATACTGAGGATGGAGGAGATAGGCGGTCACCGAACAATGAGGATGGAGGAGACGGGTGGTTACCGAATCATGAGGATGGAGGAGACGGGTGGTCACTGAATACTGAGGATGGAGGAGATGGGCAGTCACCGAATACTGAGGATGGAGGAGACGGGTTGTCACCGAATACTGAGGATGGAGGAGATGGGCGGTCACTAAATACTGAGGACGGAGGAGACGGGCAGTCACTGAATTCTGAGGATGGAGGAGACGGGCAGTCACTGAATTCTGAGGATGGAGGAGACAGGCGATCACCGAATACTGAGGATGGAGGAGACGGGCGGCCACTGAATACTGAGGATGGAGGAGACGGGCGGTCACTGAATTCTGAGGATGGAGGAGACGGGCGGTCACAGAATATTGAGGACAGAGGAGACGGGCGCTCACCGAATATTAAGGATGTAAGAAGCGGGCGGTGACGTAATCAATTTAATTGGTAAACATATTGTTGCCTGTTGTATTCCGCAGTTTTCTCGCCTCTCCCGGACTCCATACAGACCGTGCAGTCTCTGCGCACAGTATGACAGTTGCCTGTATAGATGTGGAGGGATGATCCCACGGCTTTATTATCCTCTGTATGGTGCGCGGCCCCCGCAGCCCCATCCCATGTGCTCCATGGATCTATTCTTTGCAGTGTCACACAATGCATGTCACTGTCAGTGCGGACCCCCAGGTCACCCCTCAGGCTTCTCCCTTTGCCTCAGAGGATAAAGAGCTGAAATAGAGGATTGTTGCTGCAGGTGAGAACTATTCTGGTGCCTCTGCAGGACGGAGCCGCTCCATGCCCAGCTCCAAATGCTAAATTCTGCCAAAGCCGAGAGCAGCGATCATCTGCCCCATAATCACAGAAGCTGATGCTGAGCGCGAGGACGGGGACGACCCCTTTCTATCATAGCTGCGATGCTCTGCGTGTCCTGACTCCTTTCTATCATAGCTGCGATGTTCTGCGTGTCCTGACTCCTTTCTATCATAGCTGTGATGCTCTGCGGACTCCTTTCTATCATAGCTGCGATGTTCTGCATGTCATGACCCCTTTCTATCATAGCTGCGATGTTCTGCGTGTCCGGACTCCTTTGTATCATAGCTGAGATGCTCTGCGGGTCCTGACTCCTTTCTGTCTAGATGCTCTGTGTCCTGACTTTCTCTCATAGGTGCGATGCTCTCCGGGTCCTTGACTCCTTTCTCTCATAGGTGCAATGCTCTGTGTCCTGACTCCTTTGTATCATAACTGCGATGCTCTGCGTGTCCTGACCCCTTTCTATCATAGCTGTGATGCTCTCCGGGTCCTTGACTCCTTTCTCTCATAGGTGCAATGCTCTGTGTCCTGACTCCTTTGTATCATAACTGCGATGCTCTGCGTGTCCTGACCCCTTTCTATCATAGCTGCGATGCTCTGCGTGTCATGACCCATTTCTTTCATAGCTGCGATGTTCTGCATGCTATGACTCCTTTGCATCATAGCTGCGATGCTCTGCGGGTCCTGACTCTTTTCTCTCACAGGTGCGATGCTCTACTGGTTCTGACTGCTTTCTCTCACAGGTGCAATGCTCTGCGGGTCCTGAGCTGAGCACCTTTTCTTCGGTCCTATACACTGACCTTACACACAGCAGACTGCAGGGACGTCCGCAGCTTCTGGAGCCAGATCAATGGGATTTTTCTGTTGTCCGCACAGGAGGATTTTCTTCTCAAACACTGACAGTTCTCATCCGTCTCCACCATTATCGAGCTGACGTGATCTCACTGCTGACCGTATATAAAGCCGCCGGGTTCCCTCTGTGTTATACCGAACTCAGGGAGAGGGCGAGATCGTAATAAGAGGAGAACAACTGAGCCCAGCAATTCCTCCACACCAGCCTCATCCAGGTCAAGACGGAGAAGATAGCTTTCTTTTTATCAAAAATAAACTTTTAATTACATTACTGATCCTGAGTTACCTCCTGTATTATACTCCAGAGCTGCACTCACTATTCTGCTGGTGCAGTCACTGTGTACATACATTACATTACTGATCCGGAGTTACCTCCTGTATTATACTCCAGAGCTGCACTCACTATTCTGCTGGTGCAGTCACTGTGCACATACATTACATTACTGATCCTGAGTTACATCTTATATTATACTCCAGAGCTGCACTCGCTATTCTGCTGGTGCAGTCACTGTATACATACATTACATTACTGATCCTGAGTTACCCCCTGTATTATACTCCAGAGCTGCACTCACTATTCTGCTGGTGCAGTCACTGTGTACAGACATTACATTACTGATCCTGAGTTACCTCCTGTATTATACCCCAGAGCTGCACTCACTATTCTGCTGGTGCAGTCACTGTATATATACATTACATTACTGATCCTGAGTTACCTCCTGTATTATACTCCAGAGCTGCACTCACTATTCTGCTGGTGCAGTCACTGTGTACAGACATTACATTACTGATCCTGAGTTACCTCCTGTATTATACCCCAGAGCTGCACTCACTATTCTGCTGGTGCAGTCACTGTATATATACATTACATTACTGATCCTGAGTTACTTCCTGTATTATACTCCAGAGCTGCACTCACTATTCTGCTGGTGCAGTCACTGTATATATACATTACATTACTGATCCTGAGTTACCTCCTGTATTATACTCCAGAGCTGCACTCACTATTCTGCTGGTGCAGTCACTGTGTACATACATTACTGATCCTGAGTTACCTCCTGTATTATACTCCAGAGCTGCACTCACTATTCTGCGGGTGCAGTCACTGTGTACATACATTACATTACTGATCCTGAGTTACCTCCTGTATTATACTCCAGAGCTGCACTCACTATTCTGCTGGTGCAGTCACTGTGTACATACATTACATTACTGACCCTGAGTTACCTCCTGTATTATACTCCAGAGCTGCACTCACTATTCTGCTGGTGCAGTCACTGTGTACATACATTACATTACTGATCCAGAGTTACCTCCTGTATTATACTCCAGAGCTGCACTCACTATTCTGCTGGTGCAGTCACTGTGCACATACATTACATTACTGATCCTGAGTTACCTCCTGTATTATACTCCAGAGCTGCACTCACTATTCTGCTGGTGCAGTCACTGTGCACATACATTACATTACTGATCCTGAGTTACCTCCTGTATTATACTCCAGAGCTGCACTCACTATTCTGCTGGTGCATTCACTGTGCACATACATTACATTACTGATCCAGAGTTACCTCCTGTATTATACTCCAGAGCTGCACTCACTATTCTGCTGGTGCAGTCACTGTGCACATACATTACATTACTGATCCTGAGTTACCTCCTGTATTATACTCCAGAGCTGCACTCACTATTCTGCTGGTGCAGTCACTGTGTACATAAATTACATTACTGATCCTGAGTTACCTCCTGTATTATACTCCAGAGCTGCACTCACTATTCTGCTGGTGCAGTCACTGTGTACAGACATTACATTACTGATCCTGAGTTACCTCCTGTATTATACCCCAGAGCTGCACTCACTATTCTGCTGGTGCAGTCACTGTATATATACATTACATTACTGATCCTGAGTTACCTCCTGTATTATACTCCAGAGCTGCACTCACTATTCTGCTGGTGCAGTCACTGTATATATACATTACATTACTGATCCTGAGTTACCTCCTGTATTATACTCCAGAGCTGCACTCACTATTCTGCTGGTGCAGTCACTGTGTACATACATTACTGATCCTGAGTTACCTCCTGTATTATACTCCAGAGCTGCACTCACTATTCTGCGGGTGCAGTCACTGTGTACATACATTACATTACTGATCCTGAGTTACCTCCTGTATTATACTCCAGAGCTGCACTCACTATTCTGCTGGTGCAGTCACTGTGTACATACATTACATTACTGACCCTGAGTTACCTCCTGTATTATACTCCAGAGCTGCACTCACTATTCTGCTGGTGCAGTCACTGTGTACATACATTACATTACTGATCCAGAGTTACCTCCTGTATTATACTCCAGAGCTGCACTCACTATTCTGCTGGTGCAGTCACTGTGCACATACATTACATTACTGATCCTGAGTTACCTCCTGTATTATACTCCAGAGCTGCACTCACTATTCTGCTGGTGCAGTCACTGTGCACATACATTACATTACTGATCCTGAGTTACCTCCTGTATTATACTCCAGAGCTGCACTCACTATTCTGCTGGTGCATTCACTGTGCACATACATTACATTACTGATCCAGAGTTACCTCCTGTATTATACTCCAGAGCTGCACTCACTATTCTGCTGGTGCAGTCACTGTGCACATACATTACATTACTGATCCTGAGTTACCTCCTGTATTATACTCCAGAGCTGCACTCACTATTCTGCTGGTGCAGTCACTGTGTACATACATTACATTACTGATCCTGAGTTACATCCTGTATTATACTCCAGAGCTGCACTCACTATTCTGCTGGTGCAGTCACTGTGTACATAAATTACATTACTGATCCTGAGTTACCTCCTGTATTATACTCCAGAGCTGCACTCACTATTCTGCTGGTGCAGTCACTGTGCACATACATTACTGATGCGGAGTAAGAATAGAGCCAGAATTGAGAGACAAAGTCATAAATAAAGAAAGATCAAACACTGGAGTCAGTATCAGGTGTCAGAGAAGCCGCGGTCTCTATTCCGCACTCACATATAACTCCCAGCAGATGATGAGGATAAGTAAGGTGTGGTGCTGCTGCTCATTCGCCAATACAGGAACGCACACATGTGCAAACTGCCAGACTGGGAGGCACTACAGGTCCCAGCCACAGGTGGGGATGTGGCCCCCTGGTGATGATGTGACCCCCTCCCTGGTGAGGATGTGGCCCCCTCCCTGGTGAGGATGTGGCCCCCTCCCTGGTGAGGATGTGGCCCCCTTCCTGGTGAGCATGTGACCCCCTCCCTGGTGATGATGTGACCCCCTCCCTGGTGGAGATGTGGCCCTCTGGTGAGGATGTGACCCCCTCCCTGGTGAGGATGTGACCCCTCCCTGGTGGGGATGTGGCCCCCTGGTGAGGATGTGACCCCCTCCCTGGTGAGGATGTGACCCCTCCCTGGTGGGGATTTGGCCCCCTGGTGAGGATGTGACACCCTCCCTGGTGATGATGTGACCCCCTCCCTGGTGATGATGTGACCCCCTCCCTGGTGAGGATGTGACCCTCCCCTGGTGGGGATGTGGCCCTCTGGTGAGGATGTGACCCCCTCCCTGGTGAGGATGTGACCCTCCCCTGGTGGGGATGTGGCCCTCTGGTGAGGATGTGACCCCCTCCCTGGTGGGGATGTGACCCCTCCCTGGTGGGGATGTGGCCCTCTGGTGAGGATGTGACCCCTCCCTGGTGGGGATGTGGCCCCCTGGTGAGGATGTGACCCCTCCCTGGTGAGGATGTGACCCCTCCCTGGTGAGGATGTGACCCCCTCCCTGGTGAGGATGTGACCCCCCTCCCTGGTGAGGATGTGACCCCTCCCTGGTGGGGATGTGGCCCCCTGGTGAGGATGTGACCCCTCCCTGGTGAGGATGTGACCCCTCCCTGGTGAGGATGTGACCCCTCCCTGGTGAGGATGTGACCCCTCCCTGGTGAGGATGTGGCCCCCTCCCTGGTGAGGATGTGGCCCCCCCCGGTGGTCTCCTCTGCTGACTGTGATTATGCCATCTTCAGAGCTGATCCCGCCCCGCAAATTACTGTACTGACTCTGAATGGTTTCTGGTGGTCCCGGGGACCTGCATTCTGGGGTCCTCCTGACAAGGCGCAGACCTCGGGGGGATCTTCATCATTTATTTATCTTGCGGGGGATTCGTCTGCAGCGATCTGTCATCTCTGGGACATGCACGAGTGTCAATCATCGGATGCAGAGCGACACGGAGCAGCGATCCGCTCCCCACTGACGTCTCCTAATTGGGCTGATTAGAGCCTGCGCCTGTGGGGGCTGATGAGCCGGGAGCCGGTCACCGGAGAGGTCGGGGCCACATCACATCCTAATTCAGGGCGCTCCGGGCTCCATGGGCAGAGGTTAGATGTAGACGTGGATGAGGCGACTCTGGCTGCACCCGGCCCCAATACCACGTACCCCACAAGGTGACGGTGCTAGAACCAGCAGTGAAGGCTGCAGAATCAGGAGGCTTCCGGCTCATAGGAAACACTGTATCCAGGGGTGGACATATCATTAGTGCAACCTGTGGAGCCGCACAGGGGCCTGAGAGGTCAGGGGGCCACTAACCCCTCCAAACCAGGTGCAATTGTGCACTATGATGATTTCTTGAGCTGCAGAGGCCCCTATATTGTCACAAAGAGGCCCCTTTCTGTCCCCCAGTGATTGGATACATTGTCAGTGACTGATACAAAGTGTCCAAACTCAGCTCCGGCCCCCGGGGTCCATCACCGCGGAGTTTATACCGGAACCATGGTGGACCTTATGGATAGAGGAGCACAGGGGGCTAAAAATTGTCCATAAAGGGTTAACACGCTTACTTTGGGGAGTTGTGCAGTAATGCTGCCATTCTGCTGCACTATGCATCCTGAACACCATGTGATGGGGCAGGCGTATGGCCGGCACCTGGTGGTACCTGTATTAACACTTCATTAACCTGATTGTGCAGAACATGAGCGGCAGGGACGGTGTGAAATATTTAGGAAGAGGGAACCACAGAGGAGTTCTCCCACGACATGGCGCTATTATAGCCTGTCATATCATATGAAATAATACCTCCACACACTGCCCAAAATATTGCAATATCTCCAGTCCTTCTTAAGGGTGTAGCCCACTGGGTCATCAACCACCACATGAAGAAAATGAATATTTGCTTCTTAAAAGGAGTTACATCATTTACTTACATAGCATGGCGCCACCTGGTGTTCAAAGTGTATATGACTGGGCGCGTCCCTCAATGAGCAGACTGCGGGGGGGACACACGTCCCTCAATGAGCAGACTGCGGGGGGACACACGTCCCTCAATGAGCAGACTGCGGGGGGGACACACGTCCCTCAATGAGCAGACTGCGGGGGGGGACACACGTCCCTCAATGAGCAGACTGTGGGGGGGACACACGTCCCTCAATGAGCAGACTGCGGGGGGACACACGTCCCTCAATGAGCAGACTGCAGGGGGGACACGTCCCTCAATGAGCAGACTGCAGGGGGAACACGTCCCTCAATGAGCGGACTGCGGGGGGGACACGTCCCTCAATGAGCAGACTGCAGGGGGGACACGTCCCTCAATGAGCAGACTGCGGGGGGGACACGTCCCTCGATGAGCAGACTGCAGGGGGAACACGTCCCTCAATGAGCGGACTGCGGGGGGGACACGTCCCTCAATGAGCGGACTGCGGGGGGGGACACGTCCCTCAATGAGCAGACTGCAGGGGGGACACGTCCCTCAATGAGCAGACTGCGGCGGGGAACACGTCCCTCAATGAGCGGACTGCGGGGGGGACACGTCCCTCAATGAGCGGACTGCGGGGGGGACACACGTCCCTCAATGAGCAGACTGCGGGGGGACACACGTCCCTCAATGAGCAGACTGCAGGGGGGACACGTCCCTCAATGAGCAGACTGCAGGGGGAACACGTCCCTCAATGAGCGGACTGCGGGGGGGACACGTCCCTCAATGAGCAGACTGCAGGGGGGACACGTCCCTCAATGAGCAGACTGCGGGGGGGACACGTCCCTCGATGAGCAGACTGCAGGGGGAACACGTCCCTCAATGAGCGGACTGCGGGGGGGACACGTCCCTCAATGAGCGGACTGCGGGGGGGACACGTCCCTCAATGAGCAGACTGCAGGGGGGACACGTCCCTCAATGAGCAGACTGCGGGGGGGACACGTCCCTCGATGAGCAGACTGCAGGGGGAACACGTCCCTCAATGAGCGGACTGCGGGGGGGACACGTCCCTCAATGAGTGGACTGCGGGGGGGACACGTCCCTCAATGAGCAGACTGCAGGGGGGACACGTCCCTCAATGAGCAGACTGCGGCGGGGAACACGTCCCTCAATGAGCGGACTGCGGGGGGGACACGTCCCTCAATGAGCGGACTGCGGGGGGGACACGTCCCTCAATGAGCAGACTGCAGGGAAGACACGTCCCTCAATGAGCGGACTGCGGGGGGGGGGACACGTCCCTCAATGAGCAGACTGCAGGGGGGACACGTCCCTCAATGAGCAGACTGCAGGGGGGACACGTCCCTCAATGAGCGGACTGCGGGGGGGACACGTCCCTCAATGAGCGGACTGCGGGGGGGACACGTCCCTCAATGAGCAGACTGCGGCGGGGAACACGTCCCTCAATGAGCGCAGGACAACTGAATGTACATTAAACATATGATATTGCATATATAATACTGCCAAGAGCAAAATGATTTAAAGGGATATGATCCATGACAGGTGATGGAGCCCAATAACACGCCGTCAACGCTGCAGCCGATCACTGAAGATTAACTGACCATTTACATTTGGGCGCCGGTGAGGAAGCAATCAGAGCAGCACAATACCACATAGACGGCACATTGGCCCGGAGATTGAGGCCAGTGGATTGGGGGGGGGTGAGATCTGCGGAATCTATAATAGAAAGGGGTCAGGACACGGAGCACATTGCAGCTGTGATAAAAAGGGATCGGGACGCGCAGAACATTGCAGCTATGATAGAAAGGGGGTCAAAACACGCAGAGCATCGCAATTGTGATAGAAAGGGGTCAAGACCCACAGAGCATCGCATCTACAGTAAAAAGGGGTCAGAGCATGCAGAGCATCGCAGCTACAATAGAAAGGGGTCAGAGCATGCAGAGCATCGCAGCTACAATAGAAAGGGGTCAGAGCATGCAGAGCATCGCAGCTACAATAGAAAGGGGTCAGGGCATGCAGAGCATCGCAGCTATGATAGAAAAGGGGTCAGGGCATGCAGAGCATTGCAGCTATGATAGAAAAGGGGTCAGGGCATGCAGAGCATCGCAGCTATGATAGAAAAGGGGTCAGGACACGCAGAAAATCGCACCTACAATAGAAAGGGGTCAGGGCATGCAGAGCATCGCAGCTACAATAAAAAGGGGTCAGGGCACGCAGAGCATCACAGCTATGATGAATCACAGCAGAGATAGAGCAGAGCGCTAGAGATGGTGAGGAGTTTGTTAATTTCTGGGATTTGTGTGACAAGGAATAAAAATGTTTCTCAGTGAACGAGTACAGTGTGTCCACCCATATCCTGTGTACACCGCACCTATATACAGTGTGTCCACCCATATCCTGTGTACACCGCACCTATATACAGTGTGTCCACCCATATCCTGTATACACCGCACCTATACATACCTCCCAACTTTTCAAGAAAGGAAAGAGGGATAAAGTATGCGGCGCGCGCGGCGCGGCAAATTTTGACCACGCCCCTAGCCATACCCCTAGCCACACCCATTTGGAAGTAAGGGTCATTCAGCAGATGCCCCGGACTGTTCATTCATATTTATAGCAGTCAGAATTTTTTTATATTTCTGTGTCACTATATGACATGTTGCTTATTTGTGCCTATCAATCCGTGTTCACACGTTGCATAAATTCTGTTTCTTTTTGTTTCTGTCTGCACCAAACTACACAATAACAATCTTCTCTGTTTTTTCCATTTTTGCTGCATTTTTTCTGCCTTTTCTCCCTTATTTAATGCGTCTTTGGTTCAGATGTGAATCTGCGTTTTTAAGTGTTTTTATTGTACAGAGAAGCTTTTTCCTGCATTTTTTTAAGCTCCACATAGAAACCTCCAGAGAACCCCCCCCCCCCCTGAAAACCACAGAATTCAGGAGCGTCTTTTCATGGAATCACATCCACTTTACTTGGACAATTAAACACAGCAGAATAAATGTGCAAAGAAACAGCAGAAAAAAATGCAGCATTTACACTACATGTGAATATGGACTAATTGTCCAAGCAAAGTGGATGAGACGTCCTGAAATCTCCGCTCCTGGTGCGTGGAAAGACGCCGCTGAACTGTGCAGATTTGGTGTTTCTTTCTTTATAAGCTTCAGGATTCACATCAGCAACAAACATGTATCAAATAAGGGGGACAATGTATAAAAAATACCGCAAACACGCAATAATCAGAGAACATTGTTATTGCACTTTTGGCGTGGACACCTGCAGAAAAAATGCCGCATTTACGCTATGTGTGAACACGGCCTCAGTGATCCATTTTTATTACATTTTTTATGGGTTTTAATAAAGAAAAATAATAAATTGCGCCTTTTTTTCCCCGCCATTTACCGATCCCCATAAATAATCTGATCGCTGTGTTGTTCAGGTGATTACGATTACAGGGACACCAAATATGTCCATGTTATTTGCTGATTTGTGATGTTTATTATTTTATAAAAAAGTGCAATAAAATTACATTATTCTATTTTTTTTTATTATTTTTAGTAACTTTATTAGAAGAAAAAAAATCCTCTTTTCCTCTCCCTCTAGAATACAGGACATAGAGATGCTGCTCTGTACAATGTAGCTGTGTCCTGTGTAATCTGCTGTGTAAGAGGCTGCATTGTAGGTTCATTTATGTGAAATCCTCCCTCTGACATCATCAATCCTAGTGGCTCAATAGCTAGAGCAGCTAGGAAAGTCAGGAGGTTGCTGGACACAAGTTTTGAATGTTGCTGGTTTGAATCCAAGGTGGTGAAGATAAAAAAAAAAAAAAAATTGTATTTGTATTTTTTCCCTCATTTCTTTATAGTAGTTTTATGGGAACAAATGAATCTGACTCTTTCACCAACATTGAGATACAGTATTTATCTATCTCTATCCCTCTATCTATCTATGATTCTATCCCGCTATCTATCTATGATTCTATCTCTATCTATCTATTATCTGTCGCGTATCTATATATCCCTCTATCATCCATCCCTCTATCATCCATCCATCCCACTATCATCCCTCCCTCTATCCCTCCATTCATCCCTCCTTCTATCCCTCCATTCATTCCTCCATTCATCCCTCTATCATCCATCCATCCCTCCCTCTATCCCTCCTTTCATCCCTCTATCCCTCCATTCATCCCTCCTTCTATCCCTCCATTCATCCCTCTATCATCCATCCATCCCTCCCTCTATCCCTCCATTCATCCCTCAATTCATCCCTCTATCATCCATCCATCCCTGCCTCTATACCTCCATTCATCCCTCTATCCCTCCATTCATCCCTCTATCATCCATCCCTCCCTCTATCCCTCCATTCATCCCTCTATCATCCATCCATCCCTCCCTCTATCCCTCCATTCATCCCTCTATCATCCATGCATCCATCCCTCCCTCTATCCCTCCATTCATCCCTCTATCATCCATCCCTCCCTCTATCCCTCCATTCATCCCTCTATCATCCATGCATCCATCCCTTCCTCTATCCCTCCATTCATCCCTCCATTCATCCCTCTATCATCCATCCATCCCTCCCTCTATCCCTCCATTCATCCCTCAATTCATCCCTCTATCATCCATCCATCCCTGCCTCTATACCTCCATTCATCCCTCTATCCCTCCATTCATCCCTCTATCATCCATCCCTCCCTCTATCCCTCCATTCATCCCTCTATCATCCATCCATCCCTCCCTCTATCCCTCCATTCATCCCTCTATCATCCATGCATCCATCCCTCCCTCTATCCCTCCATTCATCCCTCTATCATCCATCCCTCCCTCTATCCCTCCATTCATCCCTCTATCATCCATGCATCCATCCCTTCCTCTATCCCTCCATTCATCCCTCCATTCATCCCTCTATCATCCATCCATCCCTGCCTCTATCCCTCCATTCATCCCTCCCTCTATCCCTCCATTCATCCCTCCTTCTATCCCTCCATTCATCCCTCCATTCATCCCTCTATTATCCATCCATCCCTCCCTCTATCCCTCCATTCATCCCTCTATCATCCATCCATCCCTGCCTCTATCCCTCCATTCATCCCTCCCTCTATCCCTCCATTCATCCCTCTATCCCTCCATTCATCCCTCCTTCTATCCCTCCATTCATCCCTCTATCATTCATCCATCCCTCCCTCTATCCCTCCATTCATCCCTCCATTCATCCCTCTATCATCCATCCATACCTGCCTCTATCCCTCCATTCATCCCTCCCTCTATCCCTCCATTCATCCCTCTATCCCTCCATTCATCCCTCCATTCATCCCTCTTTCATCCATCCATCCATCCCTCCCTCTATCCCTCCCTCTATCCCTCCATTCATCCCTCCATTCATCCCTCTATCATCCATCCCTCCCTCTATCCCTCCCTCTATCCCTCCCTCTATCCCTCCATTCATCCCTCCATTCATCCATCTATCATCCATCCATCCCTGCCTCTATCCCTCCATTCATCCCTCCCTCTATCCCTCCATTCATCCCTCCTTTTATCCCTCCATTCATCCCTCTATTATCCATCCATCCCTCCCTCTATCCCTCCATTCATCCCTCCATTCATCCCTCTATCATCCATCCATCCCTCCCTCTATCCCTCCATTCATCCCTCCATTCATCCCTCTATTATCCATCCATCCGTGCCTCTATCCCTCCATTCATCCCTCCCTCTATCCCTCCATTCATCCCTCCATTTATCCCTCTATCATCCATCCCTCCCTCTATCCCTCCATTCATCCCTCTATCCCTCCATTCATCCCTCCTTTTATCCCTCCATTCATCCCTCTATTATCCATCCATCCCTGCCTCTATCCCTCCATTCATCCCTCCCTCTATCCCTCCATTCATCCCTCCTTTTATCCCTCCATTCATCCCTCTATTATCCATCCATCCCTGCCTCTATCCCTCCATTCATCCCTCCCTCTATCCCTCCATTCATCCCTCTATCATCCATCCATCCCTCCCTCTATGCCTCCATTCATCCCTCTATCATCCATCCATCCCTGCCTCTATCCCTCCATTCATCCCTCCCTCTATCCCTCCATTCATCCCTCTATCATCCATCCCTCCATCCCTCCATTCATCCCTCCATTCATCGATCCCTCCATCCATCTTTGCAGCTGAATAACCTGCTTCTGGTGTCTCACCTGCAGTATATAGGTCAAGATAACAAAATCTTCCTATTGGTTTCAATAGAGGCAGTAGCTCAGTGGTTAGAGCTGCTGCCTTTGAAACAATGAACTCACAGTTCCACGGGTTCGAGTCCCGGCCGCCCCGAAAATCCAGAGCTGATGATAATTTAATTTAATTTATTCACTCCACTGAGGGGAGGAGCCGGGACATCAGCTGTGAGCCGCGGGAGTGCGGGACAGCCCTGATAAATCGTGCAAGTCCCGCAGAATCCGGGACGGTTGGGAGGTATGCCTATATACAGTGTGTCCACCCATATCCTGTGTACACCGCACCTATATACAGTGTCCACCCATATCCTGTATACACCGCACCTCTATACAGTGTGTCCACCCATATCCTGTATACACCGCACCTATATACAGTGTCCACCCATATCCTGTATACACCGCACCTATATACAGTGTGTCCACCCATATCCTGTATACACCGCACCTATATACAGTGTGTCCACCCATATCCTGTGTACACCGCACCTATATACAGTGTGTCCACCCATATCCTGTATACACCGCACCTATATACAGTGTGTCCACCCATATCCTGTGTACACCGCACCTATATACAGTGTGTCCACCCATATCCTGTATACACCGCACCTATATACAGTGTGTCCACCCATATCCTGTGTACACCGCACCTATATACAGTGTGTCCACCCATATCCTGTATACACAGCACCTGTATACAGTGTGTCCACCCATATCCTGTGTACACCGCACCTATATACAGTGTGTCCACCCATATCCTGTATACACCGCACCTATATACAGTGTGTCCACCCATATCCTGTATACACCGCACCTATATACAGTGTGTCCACCCATATCCTGTATACACCGCACCTATATACAGTGTGTCCCCCCATATCCAGTATACACCGCACCTATATACAGTGTGTCCACCCATATCCTGTGTACACCGCACCTATATACAGCGTGTCCACCCATATCCTGTATACACCGCACCTATATACAGCGTGTCCACCCATATCCTGTATACACCGCACCTATATACAGTGTGTCCACCTATATCCTGTATACACCGCACCTATATACAGCGTGTCCACCCATATCTTGTATACACCGCACCTATATACAGTGTGTCCCCCCATATCCTGTATACACCGCACCTATATACAGTGTGTCCCCCCATATCCTGTATACACCGCACCTATATACAGTGTGTCCACCCATATCCTGTATACACCGCACCTATATACAGTGTGTCCACCCATATCCTGTCCACCGCACCTATATACAGTGTGTCCACCCATATCCTGTATACACCGCACCTATATACAGTGTGTCCACCCACATCCTGTATACACCGCACCTATATACAGTGTGTATACCCATATCCTGTATACACCGCACCTATATACAGTGTGTCCACCCATATCCTGTATACACCGCACCTATATACAGTGTGTCCACCCATATCCTGTATACACCGCACCTATATACAGCGTGTCCACCCATATCCTGTGTACACCGCACCTATATACAGCGTGTCCACCCATATCCTGTATACACCGCACCTATATACAGTGTGTCCACCCATATCCTGTATACACCGCACCTATATGCAGTGTGTCCACCCATATCCTGTATACACTGCACCTCTATACAGTGTGTCCACCCATCTCCTGTATACACTGCACCTCTATACAGCGTGTCCACCCATATCCTGTATACACTGCACCTATATACAGCGTGTCCACCCATATCCTGTATACACTGCACCTATATACAGCGTGTCCACCCATATCCTGTATACACCGCACCTATATGCAGTGTGTCCACCCATATCCTGTATACACTGCACCTCTATACAGTGTGTCCACCCATCTCCTGTATACACTGCACGTCTATACAGCGTGTCCACCCATATCCTGTATACACTGCACCTATATACAGCGTGTCCACCCATATCCTGTATACACTGCACCTATATACAGCGTGTCCACCCATATCCTGTATACACAGCACCTATATACAGCGTGTCCACCCATATCCTGTATACACCGCACCTCTATACAGCGTGTCCACCCATATCCTGTATACACCGCACCTATATACAGTGTGTCCACCCATATCCTGTATACACAGCACCTATATACAGCGTGTCCACCCATATCCTGTATACACCGCACCTCTATACAGCGTGTCCACCCATATCCTGTATACACCGCACCTATATACAGCGTGTCCACCCATATCCTGTATACACAGCACCTATGTACAGCGTGTCCACCCATATCCTGTATACACAGCACCTGTATACAGTGTGTCCACCCATATCCTGTATACAGTGCACCTATATACAGTGTGTCCACCCATATCCTGTATACACAGCACCTATATACAGTGTGTCCACCCATATCCTGTATACACAGCACCTATATACAGTGTGTCCACCCATATGCTGTATACACAGCACCTATATACAGTGTGTCCACCCATATCCTGTATACACCGCACCTATATACAGCGTGTCCACCCATATCCTGTATACACAGCACCTATGTACAGCGTGTCCACCCATATGCTGTATACACAGCACCTATATACAGTGTGTCCACCCATATCCTGTATACACCGCACCTATATACAGCGTGTCCACCCATATCCTGTATACACCGCGTCCACCCATATCCTGTATACACCGCACCTATATACAGCGTGTCCACCCATATCCTGTATACACTGCACCTATATACAGCGTGTCCACCCATATCCTGTATACACAGCACCTATATACAGCGTGTCCACCCATATCCTGTATACACCGCACCTCTATACAGCGTGTCCACCCATATCCTGTATACACCGCACCTATATACAGTGTGTCCACCCATATCCTGTATACACAGCACCTATATACAGCGTGTCCACCCATATCCTGTATACACCGCACCTCTATACAGCGTGTCCACCCATATCCTGTATACACCGCACCTATATACAGCGTGTCCACCCATATCCTGTATACACAGCACCTATATACAGCGTGTCCACCCATATCCTGTATACACCGCACCTCTATACAGCGTGTCCACCCATATCCTGTATACACAGCACCTATATACAGCGTGTCCACCCATATCCTGTATACACCGCACCTATATACAGCGTGTCCACCCATATCCTGTAAACACCGCACCTATATACAGTGTGTCCACCCATATCCTGTATACACTGCACCTATATACAGCGTGTCCACCCATATCCTGTATACACTGCACCTATATACAGCGTGTCCACCCATATCCTGTATACACTGCACCTATATACAGCGTGTCCACCCATATCCTGTATACACAGCACCTATATACAGCGTGTCCACCCATAACCATGGTGGACCTTATGGATAGAGGAGCACAGGGGGCTAAAAATTGTCCATAAAGGGTTAACACGCTTACTTTGGGGAGTTGTGCAGTAATGCTGCCATTCTGCTGCACTATGCATCCTGAACACCATGTGATGGGGCAGGCGTATGGCCAGCACCTGGTGGTACCTGTATTAACACTTCATTAACCTGATTGTGCAGAACATGAGCGGCAGGGACGGTGTGAAATATTTAGGAAGAGGGAACCACAGAGGAGTTCTCCCACGACATGGCGCTATTATAGCCTGTCATATCATATGAAATAATACCTCCACACACTGCCCAAAATATAGCAATATCTCCAGTCCTTCTTAAGGGTGTAGCCCACTGGGTCATCAACCACCACATGAAGAAAATGAATATTTGCTTCTTAAAAGGAGTTACATCATTTACTTACATAGTATGGCGCCACCTGGTGTTCAAAGTGTATATGACTGGGCGCGTCCCTCAATGAGCAGACTGCAGGGGGGACACACGTCCCTCAATGAGCAGACTGCGGGGGGACACACGTCCCTCAATGAGCAGACTGCGGGGGGGACACACGTCCCTCAATGAGCAGACTGCAGGGGGGACACGTCCCTCAATGAGCAGACTGCAGGGGGAACACGTCCCTCAATGAGCGGACTGCGGGGGGGGACACGTCCCTCAATGAGCAGACTGCAGGGGGGACACGTCCCTCAATGAGCAGACTGCGGGGGGGACACGTCCCTCAATGAGCAGACTGCAGGGGGAACACGTCCCTCAATGAGCGGACTGCGGGGGGGACACGTCCCTCAATGAGCGGACTGCGGGGGGGACACGTCCCTCAATGAGCAGACTGCAGGGGGGACACGTCCCTCAATGAGCGGACTGCGGGGGGGACACGTCCCTCAATGAGCGGACTGCGGGGGGGACACGTCCCTCAATGAGCAGACTGCAGGGAAGACACGTCCCTCAATGAGCGGACTGCGGGGGGGGACACGTCCCTCAATGAGCAGACTGCAGGGGGGACACGTCCCTCAATGAGCAGACTGCAGGGGGGACACGTCCCTCAATGAGCGGACTGCGGGGGGGACCCGCCCACAGCCATGACTCAGTCATGGGTACGGGATTGAAATAGACCAGGTGAGTGCTGCTAAGAGCAGTTCTACTATTCATATGTGAGGCCGTATGGCACATTTTATAAAAATATTTTAGTGTAGGACTGCTTCAAATGAGATTTGCCGTGACGTGGCGAAGCAGCTCAAGAAATTGCAATTTTTTGCCAAAAATCTCAAAATTTTTAAAATAAGTACAGTTTGGAATGTTTAGTGCCGCAGTGCACATTTGGTGCTGGCTTTTTGTTTTTTCTTCATTGAATTGGTCGGTGGTTGACCTCCACCTTGCTATGCACCCCAATTTGGGATGTATTCCATCTGTCTGGATTTTGGCGGTTGGTGACTGTTCACATTAAGTCATCAGGCTTTGTCCACAGGCTATTTACTTCATGCAGCATTTGCTTGGACCTGTCCCGCCCACAGCCATGACTCAGTCATGGGTACGGGATTGAAATAGACCAGGTGAGTGCTGCTAAGAGCAGTTCTACTATTCATATGTGAGGCCGTATGGCACATTTTATAAAAATATTTTAGTGTAGGACTGCTTCAAATGAGATTTGCCGTGACGTGGCGAAGCAGCTCAAGAAATTGCAATTTTTTGCCAAAAATCTCAAAATTTTTAAAATAAGTACAGTTTGGAATGTTTAGTGCCGCAGTGCACATTTGGTGCTGGCTTTTTGTTTTTTCTTCATTGAATTGGTCGGTGGTTGACCTCCACCTTGCTATGCACCCCAATTTGGGATGTATTCCATCTGTCTGGATTTTGGCGGTTGGTGACTGTTCACATTAAGTCATCAGGCTTTGTCCACAGGCTATTTACTTCATGCAGCATTTGCTTGGACCTGTCCCGCCCACAGCCATGACTCAGTCATGGGTACGGGATTGAAATAGACCAGGTGAGTGCTGCTAAGAGCAGTTCTACTATTCATATGTGAGGCCGTATGGCACATTTTATAAAAATATTTTAGTGTAGGACTGCTTCAAATGAGATTTGCCGTGACGTGGCGAAGCAGCTCAAGAAATTGCAATTTTTTGCCAAAAATCTCAAAATTTTTAAAATAAGTACAGTTTGGAATGTTTAGTGCCGCAGTGCACATTTGGTGCTGGCTTTTTGTTTTTTCTTCATTGAATTGGTCGGTGGTTGACCTCCACCTTGCTATGCACCCCAATTTGGGATGTATTCCATCTGTCTGGATTTTGGCGGTTGGTGACTGTTCACATTAAGTCACCAGGCTTTGTCCACAGGCTATTTACTTCATGCAGCATTTGCTTGGACCTGTCCCGCCCACAGCCATGACTCAGTCATGGGTACGGGATTGAAATAGACCAGGTGAGTGCTGCTAAGAGCAGTTCTACTATTCATATGTGAGGCCGTATGGCACATTTTATAAAAATATTTTAGTGTAGGACTGCTTCAAATGAGATTTGCCGTGACGTGGCGAAGCAGCTCAAGAAATTGCAATTTTTTGCCAAAAATCTCAAAATTTTTAAAATAAGTACAGTTTGGAATGTTTAGTGCCGCAGTGCACATTTGGTGCTGGCTTTTTGTTTTTTCTTCAGACTGCAGGGGGGACACGTCCCTCAATGAGCAGACTGCGGGGGGGACACACGTCCCTCAATGAGCAGACTGCGGCGGGGAACACGTCCCTCAATGAGCGGACTGCGGGGGGGACACGTCCCTCAATGAGCAGACTGCAGGGGGGACACGTCCCTCAATGAGCGGACTGCGGGGGGGACACGTCCCTCAATGAGCAGACTGCGGCGGGGAACACGTCCCTCAATGAGCGGACTGCGGGGGGGACACGTCCCTCAATGAGCAGACTGCGGGGGGGACACGTCCCTCAATGAGCAGACTGCGGGGGGGACACACGTCCCTCAATGAGCAGACTGCAGGGGGGACACGTCCCTCAATGAGCGGACTGCGGGGGGGACACGTCCCTCAATGAGCGGACTGCGGGGGGGACACGTCCCTCAATGAGCAGACTGCAGGGAAGACACGTCCCTCAATGAGCGGACTGCGGGGGGGGACACGTCCCTCAATGAGCAGACTGCAGGGGGGACACGTCCCTCAATGAGCAGACTGCAGGGGGGACACGTCCCTCAATGAGCGGACTGCGGGGGGGACACGTCCCTCAATGAGCAGACTGCGGCGGGGAACACGTCCCTCAATGAGCGGACTGCGGGGGGGACACGTCCCTCAATGAGCGCAGGACAACTGAATGTACATTAAACATATGATATTGCATATATAATACTGCCAAGAGCAAAATGATTTAAAGGGATATGATCCATGACAGGTGATGGAGCCCAATTACACGCCGTCAACGCTGCAGCCGATCACTGAAGATTAACTGACCATTTACATTTGGGCGCCGGTGAGGAAGCAATCAGAGCAGCACAATACCACATAGACGGCACATTGGCCCGGAGATTGAGGCCAGTGGATTGGGGGGGGGTGAGATCTGCGGAATCTATAATAGAAAGGGGTCAGGACACGGAGCACATTGCAGCTGTGATAAAAAGGGATTGGGACGCGCAGAACATTGCAGCTATGATAGAAAGGGGGTCAAAACACGCAGAGCATCGCAATTGTGATAGAAAGGGGTCAAGACCCACAGAGCATCGCATCTACAGTAAAAAGGGGTCAGGGCATGCAGAGCATCGCAGCTACAATAGAAAGGGGTCAGGGCATGCAGAGCATCGCAGCTACAATAGAAAGGGGTCAGGGCATGCAGAGAATCGCAGCTACAATAGAAAGGGGTCAGGGCATGCAGAGCATCGCTGCTACAATAGAAAGGGGTCAGGGCATGCAGAGCATTGCAGCTATGCTAGAAAAGGGGTAAGGGCATGCAGAGCATCACAGCTATGATAGAAAAGGGGTCAGGGCAAGCAGAGCATTGCAGCTACAATAGAAATGGGTCAGGGCACGCAGAGCATCGCAGCTATGATCCTGTATACACCGCACCTATAATATACAGTGTGTCCACCCATATCCTGTATACACCGCACCTATGTACAGCGTGTCCACCCATATGCTGTATACACAGCACCTATATACAGCGTGTCCACCCATATCCTGTATACACCGCACCTATATACAGCGTGTCCACCCATATGCTGTATACACAGCACCTATATACAGCGTGTCCACCCATATCCTGTATACACAGCACCTATATACAGCGTGTCCACCCATATCCTGTATACACCGCACCTCTATACAGCGTGTCCACCCATATCCTGTAAACACCGCACCTCTATACAGCGTGTCCACCCATATCCTGTATACACCGCACCTATATACAGCGTGTCCACCCATATCCTGTATACACCGCACCTATATACAGCGTGTCCACCCATATCCTGTATACACCGCACCTATATACAGCGTGTCCACCCATATCCTGTATACACCGCACCTATATACTGTGTGCCCACCCATATCCTGTATACACTGCACCTATATACAGCGTGTCCACCCATATCCTGTATACAAAGCACCTATATACAGCGTGTCCACCCATATCCTGTATACAAAGCACCTATATACAGCGTGTCCACCCATATCCTGTATACAAAGCACCTATATACAGCGTGTCCACCCATATCCTGTATACAAAGCACCTATATACAGTGTGTCCACCCATATCCTGTATACAAAGCACCTATATACAGCGTGTCCACCCATATCCTGTATACACTGCACCTATATACAGCGTGTCCACCCATATCCTGTATACACAGCACCTATATACAGCGTGTCCACCCATATCCTGTATACACAGCACCTATATACAGCGTGTCCACCCATATCCTGTATACACCGCACCTATATACAGCGTGTCCACCCATATCCTGTATACACCGCACCTATATACAGCGTGTCCACCCATATCCTGTATACACAGCACCTATATACAGTGTGTCCACCCATATCCTGCATACACCGCACCTATATACAGCGTGTCCACCCATATCCTGTATACACCGCACCTATATACAGCGTGTCCACCCATATCCTGTATACACAGCACCTATATACAGTGTGTCCACCCATATCCTGTATACACAGCACCTATATACAGTGTGTCCACCCATATCCTATATACACCGCACCTATATACAGCGTGTCCACCCATATCCTGTATACACCGCACCTATATACAGCGTGTCCACCCATATCCTGTATACACAGCACCTATATACAGCGTGTCCACCCATATCCTGTATACACCGCACCTCTATACAGCGTGTCCACCCATATCCTGTATACACAGCACCTATATACAGCGTGTCCACCCATATCCTGTATACACCGCACCTCTATACAGCGTGTCCACCCATATCCTGTATACACCGCACCTATATACAGCGTGTCCACTGTGAAGATGTAATTTACCCTCTCACTGTATATGCTGTACAGATTCCTATTTCAAGCTGGGTTCATTGTCTTATTTGAACCACTTCTGTGTACATTTCTATTGTTGTAGGTAATCACCCCCCTAAAATGCAAGGTTATATCCTCTTGAGGCACTTCCATCCCTGGGAGTAGGGGGAGGTGGGCCTAGAGTCCAACTAGTGTAAACTCTGCTTACCTGGGAGATTCAGGCAGAGTGAGCTGAAACTTGAAGGGAGCAGGAGCTCCAGCCTGTGTGGCTGTGGACACGGACGGAGCTAGGCCTGTGTGGTGGCCCGTGGGATTGTGTGGAACTCTTTGGACTACTGTAAGGACGATTGCTTTGTAATCCGGTCCGAGGATTGTCGGGAAGGGCCCCCGAATCTGTTTTACGTGGACTTATCGTGTGCTGTTCCAGTGTTCTTGTGAATAAACCTGTTGGATCGTCCCTCGGCCTCGTCCTTCCTTTGCTCTGTTGTACACCCCGTCACAAACTGGTTGGCAGCGCTGGGATCAGAGCAGAAGGAATGGAGGACAATGGCTCAACATCAGGAACCAGCACTGCAGAGTACAAGACCTGGACTTTGGGGAGCCTGCAATCAAAGGCCCGTGAAGTAGGAGTTCGTTTCAAAGGACTCTCCAAGGAGCAGCTGATTGAGGCGCTAGAAGGAGTCTGCTCGCAAAATGACGTGGAGGAAGGATCCTCACAGCAAAGGGAGGAAAGACGGCAGCCGGAGGTAAATACCCAAAAAAGTCAATGGATTGTGTGGTACAAGGAAAAGATGGCACTGCTTGGAGATGAGGCCACCATAGAAGATAAGAGGGAGGCCATGCGTGGAGCTGAAGAGAAGGAGCGCAGGATGGAGGAGATGGCACTGCTGGATAAGGAGCTCGCTGTGGAAGCCGCGAGAGGTTCCAGACAGACTGTAACCCCAGCACCCATCATAAGGGAACTTCCCAGGGTGTCCCGCAAAGACTTTAAGCCGTTCAATGAGGCTGCAGGCGACATTGAGGGCTTCTTCCAGGACTTTGAGCATCAGTGTCGATTAATGGAAGTCCCGGACAGGGAGCGTGTCCGGCATCTGGTTGGGCTCCTAGAGGGGGGAGCTGCTGAAGCCTATAGAGCTATGGACCCTCGGTGGAACTGTGAGTATGCGGAGATTAAACAGACTATTCTAAAACATTATGCTGTGACACCAGACACTTACAGGACTCAGTTCCGTGCTTTAGCCTGTGATGGGGAAGTGTCTTTTAAGATATATGCTCATAGACTCAAACAAATATGTAATCGCTGGCTGGAGGCAGAGGAGGCCTTATCTTGGGAGACCTTCCTGCAGGTCATCCTAAAAGAACAATTCTTTGCCCAGTGCCCCGCTGAGATCCGGGAATGGGTGCGTGAGAGAAAACCAGCGACAGTGGAGGAAGCTGCTGCTCTCGCTGATGAGGCTCTCACCATCAAGCCTCAGTGGAGGGTTCTGTTGGAGGATGGAGAGACGCCTAACAGCTCCACAACACCGGATGCCCCCAGTTATTCTGTCCCCATTGTTCCCCGTTCCTCTAAGCCACCACATGTTGATACCCGTGTTAATGTGCCTCCAGTTGCTTCTACTGCACTTTCTGGAATACGCCGGGGAGAGGAAGTAACAGAGCGCAGGTGTTATGTTTGTAGGCATCCCGGGCATTTGCAGGCCTCATGCCCAGCCAGGCCATGGAGGAATCATCCTCAAACCCCTACAGCACCTTCAGGTGGGAGCCGGCCTCCAAGTTCCCCTACCCCTTACCCAAGAGGACGCCTTGGATGTAGGGAGACCCAGCTCAGATGCTATCAATGTGGACAGCCAGGGCATCAGCAAGTCTCCTGCCCAGCTGTTCAAATGAGGACTGATCCTGCGCCCAATCGGATTGTTAATTATTTACAGCCCAGTGCCATGGAGGAAGATGTGGCACCGCTATGTGAGGACTGGCCTAGTGACCCAGCCCCCCATGTTGCACCACCAGGAGTTTACGGGGTGCGACCCGCAGTTATGACGACTTCTGCTCATCGAGGTAAGCACTTGCAGGAGGTTGTGCTGGATGGACAGAGACTTGTTGGATTCTGTGACTCGGGTGCTTTCCTCACACTGGCTGATCCCCGAGTGGTTCGGCCTGAGGCAATCCATAGAGGACCTGGGATTGTCATTGAACTGGCTGGTGGACAATGGAGGACTATTCCCACAGCCACTGTGGATCTGAACTTTGGTTTTGGGGTCAGGCGATGCGTGGTTGGGGTGATGGGTGGTCTGCCTGCAGCTGTTCTCCTGGGCAATGATGTGGGACAGCTACGATGCCAATTCGTGGCTGCATGAAGCCACATGTAAGTAACGCTCTGCCTGTGTGTACTTAACCAGTGACCTGTAGAGGTCCCTAGTACGTACACAAGTTGGGAGGGGGAGGGATTGTGAAGATGTAATTTACCCTCTCACTGTATATGCTGTACAGATTCCTATTTCAAGCTGGGTTCATTGTCTTATTTGAACCACTTCTGTGTACATTTCTATTGTTGTAGGTAATCACCCCCCTAAAATGCAAGGTTATATCCTCTTGAGGCACTTCCATCCCTGGGAGTAGGGGGAGGTGGGCCTAGAGTCCAACTAGTGTAAACTCTGCTTACCTGGGAGATTCAGGCAGAGTGAGCTGAAACTTGAAGGGAGCAGGAGCTCCAGCCTGTGTGGCTGTGGACACGGACGGAGCTAGGCCTGTGTGGTGGCCCGTGGGATTGTGTGGAACTCTTTGGACTACTGTAAGGACGATTGCTTTGTAATCCGGTCCGAGGATTGTCGGGAAGGGCCCCCGAATCTGTTTTACGTGGACTTATCGTGTGCTGTTCCAGTGTTCTTGTGAATAAACCTGTTGGATCGTCCCTCGGCCTCGTCCTTCCTTTGCTCTGTTGTACACCCCGTCACATCCACCCATATCCTGTATACACAGCACCTATATACAGAGTGTCCACCCATATCCTGTATACACCGCACCTCTATACAGCGTGTCCACCCATATCCTGTATACACCGCACCTATATACAGCGTGTCCACCCATATCCTGTATACACCGCACCTATATACAGCGTGTCCACCCATATCCTGTAAACACCGCACCTATATACAGCGTGTCCACCCATATCCTGTATACACCGCACCTATATACAGCGTGTCCACCCATATCCTGTATACACCGCACCTATATACAGCGTGTCCACCCATATCCTGTAAACACCGCACCTATATACAGCGTGTCCACCCATATCCTGTATACACCGCACCTATATACAGCGTGTCCACCCATATCCTGTATACACCGCACCTATATACAGCGTGTCCACCCATATCCTGTATACACAGCACCTATATACAGCGTGTCCACCCATATCCTGTATACACCGCACCTCTATACAGCGTGTCCACCCATATCCTGTATACACCGCACCTCTATACAGCGTGTCCACCCATATCCTGTATACACCGCACCTATATACAGCGTGTCCACCCATATCCTGTATACACAGCACCTATATACAGCGTGTCCACCCATATCCTGTATACACCGCACCTCTATACAGCGTGTCCACCCATCCCCTGTATACACCGCACCTATATACAGTGTGTCCACCCATATCCTGTATACACCGCACCTATATACAGTGTGTCCACCCATATCCTGTATACACCGCACCTATATACAGTGTGTCCACCCATCTCCTGTATACACCGCACCTATATACAGTGTGTCCACCCATCTCCTGTATACACCGCACCTATATACAGTGTGTCCACCCATATCCTGTATACACCGCACCTATATACAGTGTGTCCACCCATATCCTGTATACACCGCACCGCTATACAGTGTGTCCACCCATATCCTGCATACACCGCACCTATATACAGTGTGTCCACCCATCTCCTGTATACACCGCACCTATATACAGTGTGTCCACCCATATCCTGTATACACCGCACCTCTATACAGTGTGTCCACCCATATCCTGTATACACAGCACCTATATACAGCGTGTCCACCCATATCCTGTATACACCGCACCTCTATACAGCGTGTCCACCCATATCCTGTATACACCGCACCTCTATACAGCATGTGCACCCATATCCTGTATACACAGCACCTATATACAGCGTGTCCACCCATATCCTGTATACACCGCACCTCTATACAGCGTGTCCACCCATATCCTGTATACACCGCACCTCTATACAGCGTGTCCACCCATATCCTGTAAACACCGCACCTCTATACAGCGTGTCCACCCATATCCTGTATACATTGCACCTATATACAGCGTGTCCACCCATATCCTGTATACACTGCACCTATATACAGCGTGTCCACCCATATCCTGTATACACAGCACCTATATACAGTGTGTCCACCCATATCCTGTATACACCGCACCTCTATACAGCGTGTCCACCCATATCCTGTATACACCGCACCTATATACAGCGTGTCCACCCATATCCTGTATACACCGCACCTATATACAGCGTGTCCACCCATATCCTGTATACACCGCACCTATATACAGCGTGTCCACCCATATCCTGTATACACAGCACCTATATTCAGTGTGTCCACCCATATCCTGTATACACAGCACCTATATTCAGTGTGTCCACCCATATCCTGTATACACCGCACCTATATACAGTGTGTCCACCCATATCCTGTATACACCGCACCTCTATACAGTGTGTCCTCCCATATCCTGTATACACAGCACCTATATACAGTGTGTCCCCCCCATATCCTGTATACACAGCACCTATATACAGTGTGTCCACCCATATCCTGTATACCCCGCACCTATATACAGTGTGTCCACCCATATCCTGTATACACCGCACCTATATACAGTGTATCAACCCATATCCTGTATACACCGCACCTATATACAGTGTATCAACCCATATCCTGTATACACCGCACTTATATACAGTGTGTCCACCCATATCCTGTATACACAGCACCTATATACAGTGTGTCCTCCCATATCCTGTATACACCGCACCTATATACAGTGTGTCCCCCATATCCTGTATACACAGCACCTATATACAGTGTGTCCCCCCATATCCTGTATACACAGCACCTATATACAGTGTGTCCTCCCATATCCTGTATACACCGCACCTATATACAGTGTGTCCCCCATATCCTGTATACACAGCACCTATATACAGTATGTCCACCCATATCCTGTATACACCGCACTTATATACAGTATGTCCACCCATATCCTGTATACACAGCACCTATATACAGTATGTCCACCCATATCCTGTATACACCGCACTTATATACAGTATGTCCACCCATATCCTGTATACACAGCACCTATATACAGTGTGTCCACCCATATCCTGTATTCCCCGCACCTATATACAGTGTGTCCACCCATATCCTGTATACACCGCACCTATATACAGTGTGTCCACCCATATCCTGTATACACCGCACCTATATACAGCGTGTCCACCCATATCCTGTATACACCGCACCTATATACAGCGTATCAACCCATATCCTGTATACACCGCACTTATATACAGTGTGTCCACCCATATCCTGTATACACAGCACCTATATACAGTGTGTCCTCCCATATCCTGTATACACCGCACCTATATACAGTGTGTCCCCCCATATCCTGTATACACAGCACCTATATACAGTATGTCCACCCATATCCTGTATACCCCGCACCTATATACAGTGTGTCCACCCATATCCTGTATACACCGCACCTATATACAGTGTGTCCACCCATATCCTGTATACACCGCACCTATATACAGCGTGTCCACCCATATCCTGTATACACCGCACCTATATACAGTGTATCAACCCATATCCTGTATACACCGCACTTATATACAGTGTGTCCACCCATATCCTGTATACACAGCACCTATATACAGTGTGTCCTCCCATATCCTGTATACACCGCACCTATATACAGTGTGTCCCCCCATATCCTGTATACACAGCACCTATATACAGTATGTCCACCCATATCCTGTATACCCCGCACCTATATACAGTGTGTCCACCCATATCCTGTATACACCGCACCTACAGTTAGGTCCAGAAATATTTGGACAGTGACACAAGTTTTGTTATTTTAGCTGTTTACAAAAACATGTTCAGAAATACAATTCTATATATAATATGGGGTGAAAGTGCACACTCCCAGCTGCAATATGAGAGTTTTCACATCCAAATCGGAGAAAGGGTTTAGGAATCATAGCTCTGTAATGCATAGCCTCCTCTTTTTCAAGGGACCAAAAGTAATTGGACAAGGGACTCTAAGGGCTGCAATTAACTCTGAAGGAGTCTCCCTCGTTAACCTGTAATCAATGAAGTAGTTAAAAGGTCTGGGGTTGATTAAAGGTGTGTGGTTTTGCATTTGGAAGCTGTTGCTGTGACCAGACAACATGCGATCTAAGGAACTCTCAATTGAGGTGAAGCAGAACATCCTGAGGCTGAAAAAAAAGAAAAAATCCATCAGAGAGATAGCAGACATGCTTGGAGTAGCAAAATCAACAGTCGGGTACATTCTGAGAAAAAAGGAATTGACTGGTGAGCTTGGGAACTCAAAAAGGCCTGGGCGTCCACGGATGACAACAGTGGTGGATGATCGCCGCATACTTTCTTTGGTGAAGAAGAACCCGTTCACAACATCAACTGAAGTCCAGAACACTCTCAGTGAAGTAGGTGTATCTGTCTCTAAGTCAACAGTAAAGAGAAGACTCCATGAAAGTAAATACAAAGGGTTCACATCTAGATGCAAACCATTCATCAATTCCAAAAATAGACAGGCCAGAGTTACATTTGCTGAAAAACACCTCATGAAGCCAGCTCAGTTCTGGAAAAGTATTCTATGGACAGATGAGACCAAGATCAACCTGTACCAGAATGATGGGAAGAAAAAAGTCTGGAGAAGAAAGGGAACGGCACATGATCCAAGGCACACCACATCCTCTGTAAAACATGGTGGAGGCAACGTGATGGCATGGGCATGCATGGCTTTCAATGGCACTGGGTCACTTGTGTTTATTGATGACATAACAGCAGACAAGAGTAGCCGGATGAATTCTGAAGTGTACCGGGATATACTTTCAGCCCAGATTCAGCCAAATGCCGCAAAGTTGATCGGACGGCGCTTCATAGTACAGATGGACAATGACCCCAAGCATACAGCTAAAGCTACCCAGGAGTTCATGAGTGCAAAAAAGTGGAACATTCTGCAATGGCCAAGTCAATCACCAGATCTTAACCCAATTGAGCATGCATTTCACTTGCTCAAATCCAGACTTAAGACGGAAAGACCCACAAACAAGCAAGACCTGAAGGCTGCGGCTGTAAAGGCCTGGCAAAGCATTAAGAAGGAGGAAACCCAGCGTTTGGGGATGTCCATGGGGTCCAGACTTAAGGCAGTGATTGCCTCCAAAGGATTCGCAACAAAATATTGAAAATAAAAATATTTTGTTTGGGTTTGGTTTATTTGTCCAATTACTTTTGACCTCCTAAAATGTGGAGTGTTTGTAAAGAAATGTGACAATTCCTACAATTTCTATCAGATATTTTTGTTCAAACCTTCAAATTAAACTTTACAATCTGCACTTGAATTCTGTTGTAGAGGTTTCATTTCAAATCCAATGTGGTGGCATGCAGAGCCCAACTCGCCAAAATTGTGTCACTGTCCAAAGATTTCTGGACCTAACTGTATATACAGTGTCCACCCATATCCTGTATACACCGCACCTATATACAGTGTATCCACCCATATCCTGTATACACCGCACCTATATACAGTGTCCACCCATATCCTGTATACACCGCACCTATATACAGTGTCCACCCATATCCTGTATACACCGCACCTGTTTACAGTGTGTCCACCCATATCCTGTATACACCGAACCTATATACAGTGTGTCCACCCATCTCCTGTATACACAGCACCTATATACAGTGTGTCCACCCATCTCCTGTATACACAGCACCTATATACAGTGTGTCCACCCGTATCCTGTATACACCGCACCTATATACAGTGTGTCCACCCGTATCCTGTATACACCGCACCTATATACAGTGTGTCCCCCCATATCCTGTATACACCGCACCTGTATACAGTGTGTCCACCCATCTCCTGTATACACAGCACCTGTATACAGTGTGTCCACCCGTATCCTGTATACACCTCACCTATATACAGTGTGTCCACCCGTATCCTGTATACACCTCACCTATATACAGCGTGTCCCCCCGTATCCTGTATACACCTCACCTATATACAGCGTGTCCTCCCATATCCTGTATACACCGCACCTATATACAGCGTGTCCCCCCATATCCTGTATACACCGCACCTATATACAGCGTGTCCCCCCATATCCTGTATACACCGCACCTATATACAGCGTGTCCCCCCATATCCTGTATACACCGCACCTATATACAGCGTGTCCCCCCATATCCTGTATACACCGCACCTATATACAGCGTGTCCCCCCATATCCTGTATACACAGCACCTATATACAGCGTGTCCACCCATATCCTGTATACACCGCACCTATATACAGCGTGTCCACCCATATCCTGTATACACCGCACCTATATACAGTGTCCCCCCATATCCTGTATACACCGCACCTATATACAGTGTGTCCCCCCATATCCTGTATACACCGCACCTATATACAGTGTGTCCCCCCATATCCTGTATACACCGCACCTATATACAGTGTGTCCTCCCATATCCTGTATACACCGCACCTATATACAGTGTGTCCCCCCATATCCTGTATACACCGCACCTATATACAGTGTGTCCCCCCATATCCTGTATACACCGCACCTATATACAGTGTGTCCCCCCATATCCTGTATACACCGCACCTATATACAGTGTGTCCCCCCATATCCTGTATACACCGCACCTATATACAGTGTGTCCCCCCATATCCTGTATACACCGCACCTATATACAGTGTGTCCCCCCATATCCTGTATACACCGCACCTATATACAGTGTCCCCCCCCCATATCCTGTATACGCCGCTCCTATATACAGCGTGTCCACCCATATCCTGTATACCCCGCACCCATATACAGCGTGTCCACCCATATCCTGTATACACCGCACCTATATAGTGTGTCCACCCATATCCTGTATACACCGCACCTATACACAGTGTGTCCACCCATATCCTGTATACACCGCACCTATATACAGTGTGTCCACCCATATCCTGTATACACCTCACCTATATACAGTGTGTCCCCCCATATCCTGTATACACCGCACCTATATACAGTGTGTCCACCCATATCCTGTATACATTGCACCTATATACAGTGTGTCCACCCATATCCTGTATACACCGCCCCTATATACAGTGTGTCCACCCATATCCTGTATACACCGCCCCTATATACAGTGTGTCCACCCATATCCTGTATACACCGCCCCTATATACAGTGTGTCCACCCATATCCTGTATACACCGCACCTATATACAGTGTGTCCACCCATCTCCTGTATACACCGCACCTATATACAGTGTGTCCACCCATCTCCTGTATACACCGCACCTATATACAGTGTGTCCACCCATATCCTGTATACACCGCACCTATATACAGTGTGTCCACCCATATCCTGTATACACCGCACCTATATATAGTGTGTCCACCCATATCCTGTACACACCGCACTTATATACAGTGTGTCCACCCATATCCTGTATACACAGCACCTATATACAGTGTGTCCCCCCATATCCTGTATATACCGCACCTATATACAGTGTGTCCCCCCATATCCTGTATACACCGCACCTATATACAGTGTGTCCCCCCATATCCTGTCCACCGCCATTACCTTGAGAACGGCGGCAGCTATAGGCATAGAAGTGGTGTCTAGGTATAGTAAAGTAGCCATGCTCTACGCAATGACACCACCTATAGCGCCACCTGGTGGAAAACAACAAAGTTAGCATTTTTATCTCAAAAACGGAACGAGATAGAGAAAAAAAGTGAATTACAAAGTTGTAGGGCATCATCATTTCAATACGAATCCACACCTTGCATACAGAAATGCTATGATATGAAACCCATGACCCTCCCCCCCCCAAAAACATTGAATGCTGGTCACGCATATGGCGCTCATTAGTGTCCCCCGTCAGCTGCAATGCACATCTGGCCTCTGCACAGCATACTGTATCTTGCTGCAATGCACATCTGGCCTCTGCACAGCATACTGTATCTTGCTGCAATGCACATCTGGGCTCTGCACAGCATACTGTATCTGGCTGCAATGCACATCTGGCCTCTGCACAGCATACTGTATCTTGCTGCAATGCACATCTGGCCTCTGCACAGCATGCTGTATCTGGCTGCAATGCACATCTGGCCTTTGCACAGCATACTGTATCTTGCTGCAATGCACATCTGGCCTCTGCACAGCATACTGTATCTTGCTGCAATGCACATCTGGACTCTGCACAGCATACTGTATCTGGCTGCAATGCACATCTGGACTCTGCACAGCATACTGTATCTGGCTGCAATGCACATCTGGCCTCTGCACAGCATACTGTATCTTGCTGCAATGCACATCTGGACTCTGCACAGCATACTGTATCTGGCTGCAATGCACATCTGGTCTCTGCACAGCATACTGTATCTTGCTGCAATGCACATCTGGGCTCTGCACAGCATACTGTATCTTGCTGCAATGCACATCTGGCCTCTGCACAGCATACTGTATCTTGCTGCAATGCACATCTGGGCTCTGCACAGCATACTGTATCTTGCTGCAATGCACATCTGGGCTCTGCACAGCATACTGTATCTGGCTGCAATGCACATCTGGCCTCTGCACAGCATGCTGTATCTGGCTGCAATGCACATCTGGGCTCTGCACAGCATACTGTATCTTGCTGCAATGCACATCTGGCCTCTGCACAGCATACTGTATCTTGCTGCAATGCACATCTGGACTCTGCACAGCATACTGTATCTGGCTGCAATGCACATCTGGACTCTGCACAGCATACTGTATCTGGCTACAATGCACATCTGGCCTCTGCACAGCATACTGTATCTGGCTGCAATGCACATCTGCACTCTGCACAGCATCCTGTATATGGCTGCAATGCACATCTGGCCTCTGCACAGCATACTGTATCTGGCTGCAATGCACATCTGCACTCTGCACAGCATCCTGTATCTGGCTGCAATGCACATCTGCACTCTGCACAGCATCCTGTATATGGCTGCAATGCACATCTGGCCTCTGCACAGCATACTGTATCTGGCTGCACGCTGTGCAGTATGGTAGGTGACAAGCATCTGTGATACGTGGTCGTAGGTCCTGCAATGTTGGGGGAGGGGTCGCATACACCTGCTGTGTGATGTGACCTCACAGAAAGAAGTCCAATGGGGTCAGGACAGGTGAGCGGAGGCCGCTCCACACAGCCACCATATCCAATGACTTGTAGGAAGGTCTCCATGAGGTGTCGCTTCACGTCCGCAGCCTTGTGAGGTTTACACCTTCTAATCATAGCATTTCTGTATGCAAGGTGTCGATTCGTATTGAATTGATGCCCTACAACTTTGTAATTCATTTTTTTCTCTATCTCGTTCCGTTTCAAGATAAAAATGCTAACTCCGTTGTTTTCCACCAGGTGGCGCTATAGGTGGTTTCATTGCGTAGCGCATGGCTCCTTTACTATACCTAGACACCACTTCTATGCCTATAGCTGCCGCCGTTCTCACGTTAATGGCGGTGGACAGGATATGGGTGGACACACTGTATATAGGTGCGGTGTATACAGGAAATGGGTGGACACACTGTATATAGGTGCGGTGTATACAGGATATGGGTGGACACACTGTATGTAGGTGCGGTGTATACAGGATATGGGTGGACACACTGTATACTGTGAACTGGGGATGACTGGCAGCAGCCGGGTGTACGCAGCCTGTCACTCTGCTTGCTAATTTCCACATCCGGCAGATCTGCCCCCCCCCCCCCCCGGCCCGCCCCTCCCCTTCTGGACATCACAGACAAGGTACAATATAAATTAACTTTTTGTGCATCAGTTTCTTAGTTTTGAATATCTCTTGAAACCTCCGCTGTCTTCGCTGAGGGTTTGTTACATTGTATCCATTCGAGCTGTTACAATCTTCAGCAGCACAAAACTTTCTTTGCTCCTGACCGTTTGTTACAATGTATCAGTGCAGGTAAATCACGTCCACCTGGAGTTTACCCTAGTGCTCTCACATTGGATTGTCCGGACTCAGATATAATTGTAACAAACACTCAGCTGTGAGAAATGCAGAATGGCTGTAATAAGACATGATGACCGGCCAGGAGTGAAAAGGTTAATCCCGTCTCTCTTCAATACGAGAATGTACTGTCGCTTTAAACACTTATAGTCAGATTTTTCCGATCAATTCTATCGATTCAGCCGAAGTCCCGAGACTCGAGATCAATTCACCTTTCGATCGGAGACCGGTCCTGGTCGTCAGCATCTTAAGGAAATCCCTCCGAGACAGGGACAAGAGCGGCTGTGCCGGAGAGGTGAGGAATCGCCACTCAGCTTTACCGGAGTCCTGAGAAGGTGATCTGCTCTGTGATATTGCCATTCCAGCTATTGCGATACTACAACTCCCAGCATGCATGCCGAAAGGGTGAGATTCATCAGCTGCTATACCACTTTCTACCACAGGTGGCAGCAAATCCTCTTGGTAAACTCATGCAGCCACAGCGCCACCTGCTGGAGGGTCAATGAAGAGCAGCAGTGAGGAAAAAAAATGCAAGAATATTGCCAAAATATTTCCATCTGCTTAGAAGGGGCATGTGGGGACCAGAACCGACGGACTGGGACTGGGACCAGTAATAAGGATGACAGCGCTCCTCCAGGTTGGTCCGGTTTGGTCTTTGCCAACAGGTCGAAACGTCGCTGTTACACAACTGATGGAATAAAGAAATTGTATGTTTTTTCAACCGGAGGAACGCGGTCATCTTTATTATTATGTTATTTCAAGTGATCCCTTGATCATGGACGTGTGCTCCTGAGGTGCTGATTGTGCTGTTGCACAGGCACTTAAGGTTTTTTAACCAAGGTGCTGTGGACTTTTTTTTGGATATGTGACTGGGACCAGAACAGACGGACCGGGACCGGGACCAGAACAGACGGACCGGGACCGGGACCAGAACAGACGGACCGGGACCGGGACCAGAACAGACGGACCGGGACCGGGACCAGAACAGACGGACCGGGACCAGAACTGACGGACTGGGAATGGTGTTGGAATTGTCCCAATGCATTAAGGGGGGAAAAAAAACAAACAAAAAACACTTTAAAGATCTCCCTACATTTGGCGTGTACAGACACAGTACAGGCCGATATATCAGACTATGAAGGATTGGGTTGTAGTCTGTTACCATGGTTACACATGCTTCGGCATAGGAGCTGTTGACACAGAACAGGAGCTTTTCAATGAATATTTGCTGAAGTGCAAAATATCCCACAAAGTAGCGAGTGATGGTCTGTAGAGGAGCCGGATGTGGACGTGTCGTCTGCGCACAGTCTCTGCAGCCGTTATCTCCTGCGGGCAGGCGAGGGGTGGAGGACCAGCCCCAGGGTGCGGGGGCCTGATAAATATTCCCTGAGGAGGGGACGGCAAACGGGACAAAAACTAAACAAGATCTTCAGTGGTCAGTATATTGGGCATTTCCGTCTAGTTGAAAAAATTCCTTCCAGACAGGGGGAGCTTTTTCTTTTTTTTTTCCCCCCCAAATTGTTTTTTACTGGAGAAAAAAAAATTCAGATATTAGAATTACAGAATTTTCTGCACTACTAAAAATGTACCCTCCCCCCCCGTGCTCCATTGGACCTGGCCCTTTCGTCGTATTCTTATCTGACCCCCCCCCAGCCTCCTCTTCTTCAGTAACACAAGGATGCGCCCTATTGAAGGCTAGCTGCCCGATCCTCCCCTCCCCCGCCATAGCCCAGGTATACAGCCAGCTCTGTACTGATCTGAACCCCCCTCACCTCCAGACTCTCCTCGCGCTGCTCCAGTTCCCTGGAATGCGCTAATCTCAATAATCTTATTCTCACAATCCCCCGTTTCAAGCACGGACATCACCTTCCCTGATCCGAATCCATTCCTTATGTCTCACGCGTGTCCTGAGAACCAGATTTATTTTTGTTATTTGTCAATGTGAAGATTATGATTTTCCTGGTCACCCAGCTTTTCCAGAAACCGATGAGGAGAGGAGCAGAAACAAACCGCAGCGGTGGGGATAACTCACCGGAGGCGGCAGACCACTCCTCATTAGAAATGCAGGTCCTAAATAGGTGCGGGGACAATCCCTTTAATTAACCCTTTCCCACTGAACCTATGTCATCAATGGTGCCAGCTGTAAATGCCGCAGTCAGTGATGACCATGGCACCCAAGATGGATAGAATAAAGTACGGGCTCCCCCCGGGTCACCATCGACTAGATGAAGACCATCAGTAGGGGGCAGTGGCAGCCGGGGGCCCAGAGGTTTGCACTGTACAGAAGCCTATTAGACCATTGTAGAGACTAAAAGAATCAATCAAAGGATAACGAGACACAAAACCTCACAAATATAAACTAAGGAGAGGAGAGGGGAAAAAAAACAAAAAAAAAAAAAAAAGAATCTTGCTTCTCAGCCACTCAGTATTTGGCCTTTTCGGTCACCGGTGTGTTCTCCGACCAGTGCACCCTCGCAGAAGGCCCCCTCTGACCACACAGGATGCGTCGGATTGAATCCCTGGTTGTACAATGTGAAATATTACAATGGGGGGGGGGAGTAGTTGCATAGTGAAATCCATACGGAAGAAAGTAGCTAACTTCTTCTCCAAACAGAAATGAATGACAGGACGCCGTCGGTGCAGACGGGACGCCGCCGGTGCAGGAGAGACGCCGCCGCTGCAGGAGAGACGCCGCCGGTGCAGGAAAGACGGCCGCCGGTGCAGGAGAGACGGCCGCCGGTGCAGGAGAGACGGCCGCCGGTGCAGGAGAGACGGCCGCCGGTGCAGGAGAGACGGCCGCCGGTGCAGGAGAGACGGCCGCCGGTGCAGGCAGGAGGCTGTGGATACACTAGATCAATATATTTTATTTGCACTGTTACATCCCTCTGGTCAATCACACAATCCTTCTCTACAGACACAGGATGGCGCTGCCCGGTGAGAACGTGAGGTTTGTTTCCTGCCGACTCCGCGGCTGAACAGTTCAGAAAACATAAGGCTTCTCCGGTGCGGAGGGGACAGGTCGCCGCCTCATGGGGGGCTCCGTATAAGTAGTCCACAGGACGGGCCGAGCTCCCCCGCTACTTCTTCTCCTGGCTCGGTGCTGCGTCCAGCAGAGCGGAGCGGATCCCCAGCTTCTTCAGCTCCTCCACCAGGTCTCCGTTCTGGTGCATCTGGAGGAGGATGTCGCAGCCCCCCACAAACTCCCCGTTCAGGAACACCTGGGGGATGGTCGGCCAGTTGGAGTAATTCTTCACCTCTGAAGAAAAAAAAAAATAAAAAAAATAAGTAAATGCAAAAATCTACTAAGTGAGGGCAGTGTATTGTTCTGTGCTATAGCGGCCATACCTCCCCCGGTCCACAGCTCTACAATTACATCTCATCATTACATTACATGCTTCCAAGAAAGAAAAGATGGGACAAAAAAAAAAAAAAAGATCCACCTGTTTTTCCATTGGGAGATTATGGGTCATGTCCCCTTTAAGGACGTTCTGTGTTGTTACTTTGTATCATGTGAACCATTTAGTGTTACATTGAGGCACCAGAACAGGCAGCACAAAGTCAAGGGCACCGCGGAGGTCACCGCAGCCAGGGCCAGACATGGGAACAGTAACTGTGCGCAACCCAATCACTGCGCTCTAATTAGTAATATTAACTCTAATACTAATTAATGTCACCATGGCAACAAAAGCAAAAATTATTATTAATAACCCCCTACCCATACGGACGCTAGAGCGGAGGACCACAGCTTAGGACCCCCTATAGGGGTCTGCACAGTGACCTCTACCCTGCACTGAATACACAGGAGCACAGGCTGCCTCCTCTACCCTGCACTGAATACACAGGAGCACAGGCTGCCTCCTCTACCCTGCACTGAATACACAGGAGCACAGGCTGCCTCCTCTACCCTGCACTGAATACACAGGAGCACAGGCTGCCTCCTCTACCCTGCACTGAATACACAGGAGCACAGGCTGCCTCCTCTACCCTGCACTGAATACACAGGAGCACAGGCTGCCTCCTCCACCCTGCACTGAATACACAGGAGCACAGGCTGCCTCCTCCGCCCTGCACTGTATACACAGGAGCACAGGCTGCCTCCTCTACCCTGCACTGAATACACAGGAGCACAGGCTGCCTCCTCTACCCTGCACTGAATACACAGGAGTACAGGCTGCCTCCTCTACCCTGCACTGAATACACAAAAGCACAGGCTGCCTCCTCCGCCCTGCACTGAATACACAGGAGCACAGGCTGCCTCCTCTACCCTGCACTGAATACACAGGAGCACAGGCTGCCTCCTCTACCCTGCACTGAATACACAGGAGCACAGGCTGCCTCCTCTACCCTGCACTGAATACACAGGAGCACAGGCTGCCTCCTCCACCCTGCACTGAATACACAGGAGCACAGGCTGCCTCCTCCGCCCTGCACTGAATACACAGGAGCACAGGCTGCCTCCTCCACCCTGCACTGAATACACAGGAGCACAGGCTGCCTCCTCTACCCTGCACTGAATACACAGGAGCACAGGCTGCCTCCTCCACCCTGCACTGAATACACAGGAGCACAGGCTGCCTCCTCTACCCTGCACTGAATACACAGGAGCACAGGCTGCCTCCTCTACCCTGCACTGAATACACAGGAGCACAGGCTGCCTCCTCTACCCTGCACTGAATACACAGGAGCACAGGCTGCCTCCTCCACCCTGCACTGAATACACAGGAGCACAGGCTGCCTCCTCTACCCTGCACTGAATACACAGGAGCACAGGCTGCCTCCTCTACCCTGCACTGAATACACAGGAGCACAGGCTGCCTCCTCTACCCTGCACTGAATACACAGGAGCACAGGCTGCCTCCTCTACCCTGCACTGAATACACAGGAGCACAGGCTGCCTCCTCTACCCTGCACTGAATACACAGGAGCACAGGCTGCCTCCTCTACCCTGCACTGAATACACAGGAGCACAGGCTGCCTCCTCTACCCTGCACTGAATACACAGGAGCACAGGCTGCCTCCTCTACCCTGCACTGAATACACAGGAGCACAGGCTGCCTCCTCTACCCTGCACTGAATACACAGGAGCACAGGCTGCCTCCTCTACCCTGCACTGAATACACAGGAGCACAGGCTGCCTCCTCTACCCTGCACTGTATACACAGGAGCACAGGCTGCCTCCTCTACCCTGCACTGAATACACAGGAGCACAGGCTGCCTCCTCTACCCTGCACTGAATACACAGGAGCACAGGCTGCCTCCTCTACCCTGCACTGAATACACAGGAGCACAGGCTGCCTCCTCTACCCTGCACTGAATACACAGGAGCACAGGCTGCCTCCTCTACCCTGCACTGAATACACAGGAGCACAGGCTGCCTCCTCTACCCTGCACTGAATACACAGGAGCACAGGCTGCCTCCTCTACCCTGCACTGAATACACAGGAGCACAGGCTGCCTCCTCTACCCTGCACTGAATACACAGGAGCACAGGCTGCCTCCTCTACCCTGCACTGAATACACAGGAGCACAGGCTGCCTCCTCTACCCTGCACTGAATACACAGGAGCACAGGCTGCCTCCTCCACCCTGCACTGAATACACAGGAGCACAGGCTGCCTCCTCTACCCTGCACTGAATACACAGGAGCACAGGCTGCCTCCTCTACCCTGCACTGAATACACAGGAGCACAGGCTGCCTCCTCTGCCCTGCACTGAATACATAGGAGCACAGGCTGCCTCCTCTACCCTGCACTGAATACACAGGAGCACAGGCTGCCTCCTCTACCCTGCACTGAATACACAGGAGCACAGGCTGCCTCCTCTACCCTGCACTGAATACACAGGAGCACAGGCTGCCTCCTCTACCCTGCACTGAATACACAGGAGCACAGGCTGCCTCCTCTACCCTGCACTGAATACACAGGAGCACAGGCTGCCTCCTCTACCCTGCACTGAATACACAGGAGCACAGGCTGCCTCCTCTACCCTGCACTGAATACACAGGAGCACAGGCTGCCTCCTCTACCCTGCACTGAATACACAGGAGCACAGGCTGCCTCCTCTACCCTGCACTGAATACACAGGAGCACAGGCTGCCTCCTCTACCCTGCACTGAATACACAGGAGCACAGGCTGCCTCCTCTACCCTGCACTGAATACACAGGAGCACAGGCTGCCTCCTCCACCCTGCACTGAATACACAGGAGCACAGGCTGCCTCCTCTACCCTGCACTGAATACACAGGAGCACAGGCTGCCTCCTCTACCCTGCACTGAATACACAGGAGCACAGGCTGCCTCCTCTACCCTGCACTGAATACACAGGAGCACAGGCTGCCTCCTCTACCCTGCACTGAATACACAGGAGCACAGGCTGCCTCCTCTACCCTGCACTGAATACACAGGAGCACAGGCTGCCTCCTCTGCCCTGCACTGAATACACAGGAGCACAGGCTGCCTCCTCTACCCTGCACTGAATACACAGGAGCACAGGCTGCCTCCTCTACCCTGCACTGAATACACAGGAGCACAGGCTGCCTCCTCTACCCTGCACTGAATACACAGGAGCACAGGCTGCCTCCTCTACCCTGCACTGAATACACAGGAGCACAGGCTGCCTCCTCTACCCTGCACTGAATACACAGGAGCACAGGCTGCCTCCTCTACCCTGCACTGAATACACAGGAGCACAGGCTGCCTCCTCTACCCTGCACTGAATACACAGGAGCACAGGCTGCCTCCTCTACCCTGCACTGAATACACAGGAGCACAGGCTGCCTCCTCTACCCTGCACTGAATACACAGGAGCACAGGCTGCCTCCTCTACCCTGCACTGAATACACAGGAGCACAGGCTGCCTCCTCTACCCTGCACTGAATACACAGGAGCACAGGCTGCCTCCTCTGCCCTGCACTGAATACACAGGAGCACAGGCTGCCTCCTCTACCCTGCACTGAATACACAGGAGCACAGGCTGCCTCCTCTACCCTGCACTGAATACACAGGAGCACAGGCTGCCTCCTCTACCCTGCACTGAATACACAGGAGCACAGGCTGCCTCCTCTACCCTGCACTGAATACACAGGAGCACAGGCTGCCTCCTCTACCCTGCACTGAATACACAGGAGCACAGGCTGCCTCCTCTACCCTGCACTGAATACACAGGAGCACATATCGCTGAGTCAGTGATAAAGCTGCACAGTCACCATTATGTGCAGATCTGGAGAGATTAGCAGCTCCGCACAACGTCACACGACACGCTCCACTCTGCTGCGTCACCGGAGACAACGCCGCACCTCATGGACAAAGATACAAATGTATGGCTACTGCTCTCTGTTATCAGACACATCTTACAACTTATATGACTGATATCAGCCCCTCTTATAACGCTCCAGTGCTGATATAACCCCAGACATTACATATGTGACTGATATCAGCCCCCCTTATAACGCTCCAGTGCTGATATAACCCCAGACATTACATATGTGACTGATATCAGCCCCTCTTATAACACTCCAGTGCTGATATACCCCAGACATTACATATGTGACTGATATCAGCCCCTCTTATAATGCTCCAGTGCTGATATAACCCCAGACATTACATATGTGACTGATATCAGCCCCTCTTATAACACTCCAGTGCTGATATACCCCAGACATTACATATGTGACTGATATCAGCCCCCCTTATAATGCTCCAGTGCTGATATACCCCAGACATTACATATGTGACTGATATCAGCCCCTCTTATAACACTCCAGTGCTGATATAACCCAGACATTACATATGTGACTGATATCAGCCCCTCTTATAATGCTCCAGTGCTGATATAACCCCAGACATTACATATGTGACTGATATCAGCCCCTCTTATAACACTCCAGTGCTGATATACCCCAGACATTACATATGTGACTGATATCCGCCCCTCTTATAACGCTCCAGTGCTGCTATAACCCCAGACATTACATATGTGACTGATATCCGCCCCTCTTATAATGCTCCAGTGCTGATATAACCCCAGACATTACATATGTGACTGATATCAGCCCCTCTTATAACGCTCCAGTGCTGATATAACCCCAGACATTATTTTCATACACGATCTGCTTTTCTGGACACTAGTGACAAAATTTCGGTGATATTTGGCTTTTGGGTGAAATTTATGTGACATGTCCCCTCTCCAGTGATATTTTGACTTTCGGGCATTAAGTAGAAGCAGCGATTGAGAGCTCATCTCACACAATATATTGACACAAATCCAACCACCAGTGCTGGGCACCCCCCACCCCCAAATGTCAGGGTCTCAGTAACTTGTCATGTGGCCTTGAGCATCAATTCCAGCTGACAACGCCTCCTGCTGGTCACCAGTGGAGTTACTGTCTCCAGAGGTCGGCGTCCCACTCTTGTTGAAGGGCGGCCTTCAAGTCATTGAGGTTCGGGGGTGCAGAGATACGGCCTCTACACAGCGACTCAGCTGATCCCAGAGGTTTCTATGGGGTTCTGATCTGGAGAAAGTGCAGTTGCTCCATTTGAGGTCCCCCAGTCTCCAGCAGCCGCTCCCTAATGATGTGACCTCGTTCAGTTGGAGCATTGTCCTCCATGAAGATGACACTAGGACCGTTCTATACTGACCAGACACCGGCCCACACCAACATCACCACCAAAGACTCGTCTGGTGACAGCAGTGACTGATGCACAGCGCT
>NC_134364.1:15022313-15080570 GCF_048569485.1 Anomaloglossus baeobatrachus | reverse complement strand
CATATGGCCATTACCTGTGTAATACAGACCCTGTGACCCCCCCCCCCCCTCATATGGCCATACCTGTGTAATACAGACCCTGTGACCCCCCCCCTTCATATGGCCATACCTGTGTAATACAGACCCTGTGACCCCCCCCCCCTCATATGGCCATACCTGTGTAATACAGACCCGCTGTGACCCCCCCCCCCCCCTCATATGGCCATACCTGTGTAATACAGACCCTGTAGACCCCCCCCCCCCCCTCATATGGCCATACCTGTGTAATACAGACCCCTGTGACCCCCCCCCCTTCATATGGCCATACCTGTGTAATACAGACCCTGTGACCCCCCCCCCCCTCATATGGCCATACCTGTGTAATACAGACCCTGTGACCCCCCCCCCCCTCATATGGCCATACCTGTGTAATACAGACCCTGTGACCCCCCCCTTCATATGGCCATACCTGTATAATACTAACCTTGTGCCCCCCCCCCATATGGCCATACCTGTATAATACTGACCCTATGACCCCCCCCCCCCCTTCATATGGCCATATCCTATGACCCCCCCCTTCATATGGCCATACCTGTATAATACTGACTGTGACCCCCCCCTCCTCATATGGCCATACCTGTATAATACTGACCCTATGACCCCCCCCCCTTCATATGGCCATACCTGTGTAATACTGACCCTATGACCCCCCCCCCCCTTCATATGGCCATACCTGTGTAATACTGACCCTATGACCCCCCCCCCTTCATATGGCCATACCTGTATAATACTGACCCTATGACCCCCCCCCCCCCTTCATATGGCCATACCTGTGTAATACTGACCCTATGACCCCCCCCTTCATATGGCCATACCTGTGTAATACTGACACCTATGACCCCCCCCCCTTCATATGGCCATACCTGTATAATACTGACCCTATGACCCCCCCCCTTCATATGGCCATACCTGTATAATACTGACCCTATGACCCCCCCCCCTTCATATGGCCATACCTGTGTAATACTGACCCTATGACCCCCCCCTTCATATGGCCATACCTGTGTAATACTGACCCTGTGACCCCCCCCTCCTCATTTGGCCATACCTGGATAATACTGACCCTATGACCCCCCCCCCCCCTTCATATGGCCATATCTGGATAATACTGACCCTATGACCCCCCCCCTTCATATGGCCATATCTGTTTAATACTGACCCTGTGACACCCCCCCATATGGCCATACCTGTATAATACTGACCCTGTGACACCCCCCATATGGCCATACCTGTATAATACTAACCTTGTGCCCCCCCCCCCATATGGCCATACCTGTATAATACTGACCCTATGACCCCCCCCTTCATATGGCCATATCTGTATAATACTGACCCTATGACCCCCCCCCTTCATATGGCCATACCTGTATAATACTGACCCTATGACCCCCCCCCCCCCTTCATATGGCCATACCTGTATAATACTGACCCCTGTGACCCCCCCCCCCCCTCCTCATATGGCCATACCTGTATAATACTGACCCTATGACCCCCCCCTTCATATGGCCATACATGTATAATACTGACCCTGTGACACCCCCCCCTCCCCCATCTGGCCATACCTGTATAATACTGACCCTGTGCCCCCCCCCCATATGCCATACCTGTATAATACTAACCCTGTGCCCCCCATATGGCCATATCTGTATAATACTGACCCTATGACCCCCCCTTCATATGGCCATATCTGTATAATACTGACCCTATGACCCCCCCTTCATATGGCCATATCTGTATAATACTGACCCTATGACCCCCCCCCCTTCATATGGCCATACCTGTGTAATACTGACCCCTGTGGCACCCCCCCCCCCCTCATATGGCCATACCTGTGTAATACAGACCCTGTGACCCCCTCCCCCTCCTCTCATGGCCATACCTGTATAATACTGACCCTATGACCCCCCCCCTTCATATGGCCATACCTGTATAATACTGACCCTGTGAAACCCCCACATATGGCCATACCTGTATAATACTAACCTTGTGCCCCCCCATATGGCCATACCTGTATAATACTGACCCTATGACCCCCCCCCTTCATATGGCCAGATCCTATGACCCCCCCCCTTCATATGGCCATACCTGTATAATACTGACTCTGTGACCCCCCCCCCCCCCTCCTCATATGGCCATACCTGTATAATACTGACCCTATGACCCCCCCCCCTTCATATGGCCATACCTGTGTAGTACTGACCCTGTGACCCCCCCCCCTTCATATGGCCATCCCTGTGTAATTCTGACCCTGTGACCCCCCCCCCCTCCTCATATGGCCATACCTGTATAATACTGACTCTGTGACCCCCCCCCCCTCCTCATATGGCCATACCTGTATAATACTGACCCTGTGACCCCCCCCCTCCTCATATGGCCATACCTGTGTAGTACTGACCCTGTGACCCCCCCCTTCATATGGCCATCCCTGTGTAATTCTGACCCTGTGACCCCCCCCCCCTCCTCATATGGCCATACCTGGATAATACTGACCCTATGACCCCCCCCCCCCTTCATATGGCCATATCTGTATAATACTGACCCTATGACCCCCCCCCTTCATATGGCCATATCTGTATAATACTGACCCTGTGACACCCCCCCATATGGCCATACCTGTATAATACTGACCCTATGACCCCCCCCTTCATATGGCCATACCTGTGTAATACTGACCCTGTGACCCCCCCCCTCTCCTCATATGGCCATACCTGTGTAATACTGACCCTGTGACCCCCCCCCCTTCATATGGCCATATCTGTATAATACTGACCCTATGACCCCCCCTTCATATGGCCATACCTGTATAATACTGACCCTGTGACCCCCCCCCCCCCTTCATATGGCCATACCTGTATAATACTGACCCTGTGACCCCCCCCCCCTCCTCATATGGCCATACCTGTATAATACTGACCCTATGACCCCCCCCCCTTCATATGGCCATACCTGTATAATACTGACCCTGTCACAACCCCCCCTCCCCCCATTATGGCCATACCTGTATAATACTAACCCTGTGCCCCCCATATGGCCATACCTGTATAATACTGACCCTATGACCCCCCCCTTCATATGGCCATATCTGTATAATACTGACCCTATGACCCCCCCTTCATATGGCCATACCTGTATAATACTGACCCTATGACCCCCCCCCTTCATATGGCCATACCTGTATAATACTGATCCTGTGACCCGCCCCCCCCCTCATATGGCCATACCTGTATAATACTGATCCTGTGACCGCCCCCCCCCTCATATGGCCATACCTGTATAATACTGAACCTATGACCCCCCCCTTCATATGGCCATACCTGTATAATACTGATCCTGTGACTGCCCCCCCCTCATATGGCCATACCTGTATAATACTGATCCTGTGACTGCCCCCCCCCCTCATATGGCCATACCTGTATAATACTGACCCTGTGACCGCCCCCCCCCTCATATGGCCATACCTGTATAATATTGACCCTGTGACCGCCCCCCCCATATACCTGTATAATACTGACCCTGTGACCGCCCCCCCCCCTCATATTGCCAAACCTGTATAATACTGACCCTGTGACCCCCACCTCGTATCGCCATATCTCTATGATACTGCTGTGTATGTATATAATGCTAATATGGAACATGTGATATAATGTATGAATAATTTTGTATGTAAATACCGCTATATATGTATGATTACTCACTGACCCTTTCTATTTCAGGAATCCAGGGTGCCGCTAATCCAGGAGAAGAATGAGTGCAGCTCTGGAGTATAATACGGGATCTAACTCTGGATTAGTACAGGATCAGTAATGCAGTCACTGTGTACATACCAGCAGAATAGTGAGTGCAGCTTTGGAGTATAATACAGGAGGTAACTCAGGATCAGTAATGTCATGTATGTACACAGTGACTGCACCAGCAGAACAGTGAGTGCAGCTCTGGAGTATAATACAGGATCTAACTCTGGATTAGTACAGGATCAGTAATGTGCAGTCACTGTGTACATACCAGCAGAATAGTGAGTGCAGCTTTGGAGTATAATACAGGAGGTAACTCAGGATCAGTAATGTCATGTATGTACACAGTGACTGCACCAGCAGAACAGTGAGTGCAGCTCTGGAGTATAATTCAGGAGGTAACTCAGGATCAGTAATGTACAGTGACTTGTGAATGTATTCACCCCCACTCTTTAACGGCCTGTTTTTAAATATTTTTATAATCCGATTTGTGTGCGATGCATCAGCACTAAATAGTCTAAGTTGGGGGTAGTGAAGTGAGAAATGTAGGCAAGAAAACGTATGCGATAAATTAAATAAAAATTGCCTTGTGCATATTCACCCCTTTTGCTATACAGATCCTAAAAATATGTATGTATGTATGTATGACAAAATAATGGAAACACCTGGAAACATCAACAAAAGTTAGTTTAATATGGTGTAGGTCTACCTTTTTGTGGCGATTACAGCCTCAATTCTCTGAGGTATGGATTCATACAAGGTGTGAATTGTTTCCAAAGGAATTTTAGCCCATTCTGCAGTTCTTTTATGCGACGATGGCGGCGTAAATCGACGTCTAACTTGAATCGGTAAAATCCACCATAAATGCTGAATAATGTTGAGGTCTGGGGATTGTGGGGCAGAGGAGATGCTCAGCTTCATTAGAAGGTTCCTCGTGCCATGCTGTAACGATTCTAGCTGTATGACTTGGTGCATTGTCATCCTGAAAGATGGCGTTCCCCTCTGAGAACAGTGCTTGCACCATGGGATGCACTTGGTCGCCCAAAATGCCTAAATAATCTCGGCTGTAAATTCTTCCATGAAGGGATATCATTGGCCGGCGGATCTCCAGGAAATAGCACCCCAGATCATCACAGAACCTCCGCCATGTTTTACGGTTGGGAGAAGGCAGTCTGGATGGAAGGCTTCTTTCGGCTGTCTCCAAACGTACACTCGGCCGGAGGTCGGAAATAGGGTAAACGATGATTAGTCTGAGAATATCACGTTTCCACTGCTTGTGGGACCAATTCTGGAGGGTTTCTACACCCCTCTAAACGCTTGGACACATTTGTCATTGAGAGCAGCGGTTTTCTAAATGGAATCCAGATTTGTGCAGCTCCTGATGAACAGTTTTCATGGAATCTGGGTTCTGTAGGTGTTCATTGAGCTCAGCAGGGATTTTCGGAGCCGTGGTCTTGCGATGCTCTCACAATTCGCTTTAGAGTCCGATGTTCTCTCTCAGTTAACTTCGACTTTCGGCCGGACCTGTGCTTTGCTGCAGACGTTTTTCCTTCTCTTTCAAACGCATTCATTACTTTGGAGACCGTACCTCTTGACACGCCGAGCATTCGGGCACTTTTTGTTACTAGCGCCTGCCATACGAGCACCAACAATTTGGCCTCTTTGAAAATCCGAGAAGCCTGCTATTAGTATCAGGTTCTCATCAATGTTCTTACAACATATCACATAACACAAATAGTCAACTGCAAAACATTAACATATGTCACGGTTTGCATGTTATAACATGTTCGAAGATTATGATACCAAAACGTTAGGCGTTTCCATTATTTTGTCCAATTTATGTATGTATATGTATGTATGTATGTATGTATGTATCAAATGGAAAGAACATGGTACCAAAATAAACCTGCCAAGAGAGGACTATCCACCAAAACTCAGCCCGGGCAAGGAGGGCATTAATAAGAAAGGCAGCACAGACAAAAGGTAATGCTGAAGATGCTGCAGAGATCCCAGCAGACTGGAGGATCTCTGTGACCACCATAGAGCTGGCCTTTTATGGTAGAGTGGTCAGAAAAAGCCTTTATTTACAGCCTAAACTTTTGCTTGTTTTTGATTTTGCCAAAAGATGTGAGGGAGATTCCTTGAATATCTGGAGGAAGGTGCTGTGGTCAGATGAGCCCAAAATGGTACTTTTTGTCCACCAAGGTAAATGGTGTCTGGCACCAATCCAACACCTCTCATCACCCCAAGAACACCATCCCAACAGTGAGACATGGTGGTGGCAGCATCATGTTGTGGAGATGTTTATCAGCAGCGGGGACAGGGAAAATGGTCTGAGCTGAGGGGAAGGTGGATGGTGTGAAGTACAGGGATATTCTGGAGCAAAACCTGTTTCAGTCTGTCAGTGATGTGACACTGGGATGGAGATTCACATTCAACAAGCCAATGACCCAAAGCTGCTGCTAAAGCCACACTGGAGGGGATAAGGGGAAACATGTAAATGTATTGTAGCGGCCAAGTCACAGCCCAGACCTCAATCCAATGGGGAATCTGTGGTCAGACGTGAGGATCGCTGCTCACAGGGGAAACCTCTCACTGGTAGGAGCGGGAGACGTTTTGCCTTGAGGAATCGGTAAAAATCCCAGAGGCAAAATGTGGAAATCTCAGAGACTTATCCAAAGCGACCTGCAGCTGTAATGGACACAAAAAGAGGCTCTATAAAGTAATGACATTAGGGGAGTGAATAGTTATGCACACTGAAGTTTTCAATTTTTTTGTACTATTTTTGTAGTTTGCTTCACAATAAAATGAAAACCAAATGTTCACAGTTGTAGCATGTTCTGTACATGAACTGATGAAAACACTGAAAGGAAAATAGAGATTGGTAAGCAGGGCTGTGGAGTCGGTAAGCCAAACCTTCGACTCCGACTCCGACTCCTCAAATTCTCTTGCACCGACTCCGACTCCGACTCCGGCTCCGACTCCGACTCCGGCTTCGACTCCGACTCCTACATATATTGCTTATAGTTAGGTGAAAAATTTATTGTAGTACATGAATATGTGTATGTGAACATCAGACATTTAATAATTTTTATGATACAATAATCAAGATATTTGGATAGAACATAAAATATATTTATTGGAATACAACTTTAGAACACAAAAAACTGTAATAAATTGTAAATATGTAATACACTATGTAATATACAGTAGATTACATATATATCTTGTGTGTGTATATACACTGTATATATATATATATATATATATATATATATATATTATATATATTACATATTTACAATTTATTAGTTTTTTTGTGTTCTAAAGTTGTATTCCAATAAATATTTTATGTTCTATCCAAATATCTTGATTATTGTATCATAAAAACAAATGTCTGATGTTCACATTGTACTACAATAAATTTTTCACTTAAATATAAGCATTATACTAAATGTTGTTATTTAGTAAAATATTCAGCACATTCTGCATTGCACTCCTGTCCCCAATTTATTATATATTTTAGGAGTCGGAGTCGGTGCATTTTATACCGACTCCGACTCCACCAAAATGAGCTCCGACTCCACGACTCCGACTCCACAGCCCTGTTGGTAAGGAGGCAGAATAGTGAGTGCAGCTCTGGAGTATAATACAGGAGGTAACTCAGGATCAGTAATGTAATGTATGTATACAGCGACATCACCAGCAGAATAGTGAGTGCAGCTCTGGAGTATAATACAGGAGGTAACTCAGGATCAGTAATGTATATACACAGTGACTGCACCAGCAGAATAGTGAGCGCAGCTCTGGAGTATAATACAGGAGGTAACTCAGGATCAGTAATGTATATACACAGTGACTGCACCAGCAGAATAGTGAGTGCAGCTCTGGAGTATAATACAGGAGGTAACTCAGGATCAGTAATGTATGTACATAGTGACTGCACCAGCAAAATAGTGAGTGCAGCTCTGGAGTATAATACAGGATGTAACTCAGGATCAGTAATGTATGTACACAGTGACTGCACCAGCAAAATAGTGAGTGCAGCTCTGGAGTATAATACAGGAGGTAACTCAGGATCAGTAATGTATGTACACAGTGACTGCACCAGCAAAATAGTGAGTGCAGCTCTGGAGTAATTTCTTGTGTGAAGCTTTAAATAAAGCTACCTGATATTTTCCATGTTCTTGTGGTGTGTGGGTTGGGGTCTTTTCTGTTATAGCGTTGTTGTGTGTTTTTTTTTTTTTTTTGTTTTTTTTTTTAATGAATCTGACTGTACAGCAGTGCTGCTTTGTCAACATCTGTCGCTGTTTCTGCACAGAATATTAACCATGTCATCCCCATTGTACGGCTGTATTTATTTTCTGTTGCTAGGGGCGTTGCTATAATTTTTAACCCTGAAGATGCTGTGGTCACTTGGTCTAGAGCTGCTGGACAGAGGACATTGTTGGAGGGGTGCTATTGTGCACCCCACCAACACCACCCATATTCTTACCAACTTTTTAATATCTCAGCATGTTAGTACACCCGGTATCTGAGTGGACATTGCTTTTTATGAATATTTAACACCATGTGTGGGTGTCCACCCCATTATCAGTCTACGTCCGCTCTGTATTGTAGACCTGGGTGGTTTTTGGCCATTGATACTATTTGTTTATCTGGTGCCTTTAATCTGGATGTTCATCTGTGCAGCTTTATACATCCACCACTAGGTGGCGCTCTATAATCACTATGATGGCATTACTGAAAAGGTAACTAGGGGTAGCGCTGCTCCCCTGATATTCCAGGAGGGGGCACACTGGAGTCAGGAGCGTTCTGAGCGGAGACCACCAGGGTTATTGGGGTATCAGGATGGAGATGTGTGCTTCTGCCCAGCATTATACATCCTCTGCTGTGAGGGCTGGAGTCGGCTCTCATTCATTCACAGCAAGCAGTTGTCTTGAAATGCAAACACAATAGGAAATTTATGTTCACTCTTCTGAGTGGTGTTCACCATCTGGACGTCTGGCCGTATTATCCGTGTGCCGGGACACAGCGGGGGACATCTGTCGTCTGTCACCTTCGTCACTTTCACTCTCTAATTGTTTGGATCCGCAGCGTATGGTCTCGTTCCTGTGCTTGTATGGCAGTAGGCGCCGCGCTCTAGTTTGGCTCCTCCAGTTTCAGAGTAAGTGGTCACCCAGCTTTCCAACAATCCTGAATGGCAGAGTGGTTACGGTCTGTAGCACTACAGCTCCTAAGCACCTTGGTATATGGACTTCCAGCTGCTACACAGTGAGGTGTGGTCGGGTCAATGGCCGGCGGCTCCATCACATTATCTCGTTACTCTGCTCTATGTGGTTCTTATCCATCAGTTTGAGGAAACTACCCCTCGTTGGCCGAGGACCCCATAAAATAAGTATGATCTGTGACTGCGGCGTTGTCTGCTGGATCCAGATGTATGAAATACATTGCCTGTCTTGTTAGAGATTGCTTTACACTGCAAGCTCTGGAGGACGTGATCACAAAGTGTAAGTGCTGCAAATAGTCAGAAAGGAGGGGCATAAGTAAGGAGGAGGAGCTAGCTACATAATGGATTTAGAACCCATCAAATTACCATACTTTTTTTATTTTACATTTAAGTATATAAAAACGTATTTCCTTTTGGTAAGGTAAAGTCTTCTCCATACCGAGGCGTGCGCACAGCATACAAATCCGACTCTTTCAAAGTTGCCGCCAGCTTGTGGCATTCCTAACGGCACTGCGCCTCTTCACAGCACCTCCGGTGCCCTCCCCGCAGAGACAGTAAAGGGGACTGTTCAGACGCGCTGCGGCCGGGGACAACACAGGAAGTTTTCACTGTTGTCGCTGTCTGCCAATCATGACAAATGCTTCATCCACTGCGTAGAAATTTCCAGGACTTCTACTGCTCTGATCGATGGGAGAAGACTCTGTGCAGAGCAGAGACCTGAGTGCTGATCATAGAGACTGAAGTGAAAAGGAAAACTGCTCTGCTCCCCCCCCTTCCCAGCTGTTTCGATCTCTCTGCGCCCCCCCTTCCCAGCTGCCTTTGGCACCTCTGCTCCCCCCTTGCCGGCTGCTGTGGCACCACTGCCCCCCCCCCCCCCCTTGCCGGCTGCTGTGGCGCCTCTGCCTCCCCCAGCTGTAGCAGCGCCTCTGCATACCCCCCTTCCCCCCCCCTGGCTCCTGCGGCGCCTCTTTCCCCCGGCTGCGGCGCCTCTGTTTGTCCCGTCCCGGCTGCTGCTTCGCCGCCTCTGTTTGCCCCGTCCCGGCTGCTGCTTGGCCGCCTCTGTTTGCCCCAGCTGCTGCTTGGCCGCCTCTGTTTGCCCCGTCCCGGCTGCTGCTTGGCCGCCTCTGTTTGCCCCGTCCTGGCTGCTGCTTGGCCGCCTCTGTTTGCCCCGTCCCGGCTGCTGCTTGGCCGCCTCTGTTTGCCCCGTCCCGGCTGCTGCTTCGGTGTCTCTGGCATCTTCTGCCCACAATGCGCATTACAAGCTGCTCCAGTGACGCATTTGTTTATAAATCAAATGATTCTATAGTCAATATCTAAAACTAGGAAGTGCATGATCTATATGTTACATTTATTTGTAAATAAAACTTGATTTTTGCTTTTAGGTCTTTCAAGTGATTATTCCATTTCTGTGTAATGTATGCAGCGGTGCAGAGCAGGGATGTGCTAGATCAGAGGCCTCCAGTGTTGTGCACAGCACAGAGCGGGTGCAGGTGGCAGCCTCTGCCATGGTGGTGCCCGGCGGCCATTACTACCCGACACTGTGTACAGGCTGAGCTCCAGGCATTTACTGCAGCGTTATTTATAGAGTGCAACAGCTTAAACGGCAGGAAGCGCTGGCGATAATGTGGATTAATAGGCCCCGATGAGGCCGGCGGAGCTTCAGGGCCTCGTGGACTGACAGCAGGACGGCCAGGGTGTCTTGCACCACCCTTATATTGGCCCTGCTGCTGCGGTGGCGGCACTGCTGCCCTGTAATGACCGGTCCTTGCTGCGAGTAGAGGCTGCTTTACCTCCAGGACGGAAGAATGGAGACCCTGAAGAGGGCTGCGTTCACCAACCTGGCCAGCTGCAGAGCTGCGATCATCAGCAATGAGCTTTACTCTAAAAAATGGAAAGGTAAAGCCTCTCAGTTGCTGTTTTTTACAAGTACTTTGCAATTTTACCCACTTTAGAAGAGAATTTTTTTTTTTTTTTTAAAAGACCATGTCAGTCGCTTCATTTCATGGATCCCAATTTTTTTTATTTCTTTTTCTCTAAAACGGAATATGTCATTGAAATGAAGAAAGGATAACGAGGAAATGTGAAATGCAGAAACCGATCCTGCAAAAACATGAAACCTTATTATAATAAACACCAAAAGTGAAAACCCACCATACGGTGCACAGAACAGGAGAATACTGACCCTCATGTTATACTGCCTAACAGCGGGGGGCGGCACCCTAAAGGTCGCTGTGGTGCCCCCACTCACCGTAGACTGTCCCTACCTGGTCCTAGAGTCCCTGCCAAAAAAAAAAGTGCAAGTCCCTAATATAAGGTGCAAAATCAATGGGCTAATAGATCAAAATGGCAGGTAACGGGACAAAGAGATCAACTTATCTCTTCTGATGTCTTAGACCAGGGGTGTCAAATACGCGGCCCCTGAGGCTGCTTGTTGCGACACACAAACCCCCAGACGATCACGGCCCTATGCCCCTATGAATCATTTGCGGTGATGCGCAAAAGAGATGTCTGCACTAAACCAATGGCCGCCGCCCGCCAATCAGATGCAAGAAGTTGACATACATTGACGTCACCTCCTTGCATCTGATTGGCGGGCGCCAGCCATTGGTTTAGTGCAGACAATTCCTCTGCGCATCACCGCAAAGGATACAACTGTAGTAAAGTCCTGCTGGCGCCGACCCCAGGCATAGGGCCGTGATAGTCACAGTCCTGATTTGCATGGCCACAAGAATCCACTGGAGACCGCAGCGGCCCGTGCCTGCAATCAGGGTTCAGAGCGCTGCAGTCTCTGCTGTGTTGTCCCTAGGGAGGATGATGCATGCAACGCCGCAGCAAACAGTTGACATGCTGCAGCCTCAAAAAGCCACACCGCAGATCAGTTTTCGCTGCGGTCCGCTCACGCACAGTGGGTATGAGATTTCTAGAAATCCACTGTGCTTGTACTGCACATCGCAGTTTTGGCCACAGCTGAAAAATACTGCATCAAAAACGGTGCTAACACCTCAGAGTGGGCACGTAGCCTTGGAACGGAGAATAGGTGAGAATTTTTTTTTTTTTTTGACGCGTATTACTAAAGGATGGGCACAATACCACAAGGATGGGCACAATACTACTGGACACAAGGATGAGCACAATATCACAACGATGGGCACAATACTACGGGGCACAATACTACAAGGATGGGCACAATACTACTGGACACAAGGATGAGCACAATATCACAACGATGGGCACGATACTACAGGGCACAATACTACAAGGATAAGCACAATACTACTGGGCAAGATACTACAGGTCACATGGATGGGCACAATACCACAACAATGGGCACAATACTACAAAGGTGAGCACAATGCTGCAGGATGCGCACCATACTACTGGGCACAATACTAAGAGGATGGGCACAATACTACAGGTCACGAGTATGGGCACAATACCTCAACGAAGGGCACAATAAGGATGAGCACAATACTACAAGGATGAGCACAATACTACAGGGCACAATACTACAGGATGGGCACAATACTACTGGGCACAATACTACAGGGCACAAAACCACAAGGATGGGCACAAAACCACAAGGTATGGGCACAATACTACAAGGATGGGCACAATACAACAGGGCACAATACTACAGCGTGAGCACCTTACACCAGGGCACTCGGATGGGGGACATTACTGCAGCTTGGGGACATTACTACAAGATGTTGGCTAAGATTACTATATTGATGCTGCTAATTGTAAAACAATATTACAAGAAGGGGATAAAATGTAAAATAAAAAATCCAAAAAATGTCATACTTTATTTTGAGGGGGATTAAAAATTCTTTTTTATATATAAACTTAACTAAACAAAAAAGTGCAGGGTTTTATAATAAACAAGCTAAACATGTTCAAAAAAGCGATAGAGGAAAAAAACCATGGAATCATTAAAAATGTCACTTTGTCCTGCAAAGAATGCGGCCCCTCAATTATTTTTTTTTCTGTGCGGCCCATACACCCAGCTGAGTTTGAGACCCCTGTCTTATACCATGCCTGTAGCTCGACGCATTTCCCCCATAAAAAGGGTTCCTCAGGAGGCTGGTGGAGGGTGTCTGGTTGTCTCTTCATAACGGCATTGCTGGGCCGGTGTGCAGTCTCTATAGCGCAATGGCTGATGCAGGAGAAGCTGCCTATACAGGAGCACAGGGTGTGCCGCATAAGGGACCCGTAGGGCCCTTTCACACATCACTTTTTTGCCATCAGTCAGAATCCATTTTATTGACGCATCTGTTGCAGATTGTGGCAAAACTGATGCGATGGATCTGACTAGCTGGGGCTAAATAATAAATTGGAACATGCTCACTTAAAAAAAATGGATTCTGTTGCTGGATTCTGTCATTTGATAGATAACGGATCCTGCGCCCATAGGCTTGCTTACCACACATTGCAGCTGAGCCCCTGCCCTTTCCAGACACAGCAGTTGGATTGATCTTTCTGGAAAAAATTGCAGCATATTAGACAGAGATTTTAGCCTGGAATGCAATCAGCTGTCACCCTGTAATCCACATCTACATTTCAAAGTCTGAACATCCTGAAATCCCATAAAGACGTACAAGTTCCTCCCCTCCCCTTTCATTGTGTAGTTATGTCCCCTTCCTGGCCACTTTCTGGTAAACATGTCCCCCATCCTGATATATATTTCCCACAATCTGGTGTATTTGTCCACATCATGGCCCCATCCTGGTAAATGTACCCCATCATTGTAAATGTATGCCATCCTGGCATGTTCCCCCATGCTGTTAAATGACCCCATCCTGGTAAATGTACCTCATCCAGGCATGTTCCCTTATCCTGGTAAATGTCCCCTTTCCTGGTAAATGTACCCCATCCTGGTAAATGTCACCCTCCCTGCTAAATGTTCCCCATCCTGGCATTTTTCCTCATCCTGGCATGTTCATGTATCCCCATCCTGGCATGTTTCCCCCCATTCTGGTAAATGTATCCCCCCATCCAGGTAAATGTATCCCCCCATCCAGGTAAATGTATCCCCCCATCCTGGTAAATGTATCCCCCATCCTGGTAAATGTACTCCTTCCTGGTAAATGTACTCCTTCCTGGCATGTTCCCCTTCCTGCTAAATGTACCCCATCCTTGCAGTCATGTTTCCCCCATCCTTGCAGTCATGTTTCCCCGCCATCCTTGCGGTCATGTTTCCCCCCCATCCTTGCGGTCATGTTTCCCCCCCATCCTTGCATGTTTCCCCCATCCTTGCAGCCATGTTTCCTGCATCTTTGCATGTTTCTCTCCCTCTTTGCACGTTTCCCCCATTTTTGCATGTTTCTCTCCATCTTTGCACGTTTCCCCCATCCTTGCAGCCATGTTTGCCCTGTGCTCTTGTTTTTTCCCCCTTGCTCTGTTTGTTTGCCCCGTGCTCTGTTTGCCCCGTGCTCTGTTTGCTTGCCCCGTGCTCTGTTTGCTTGCCCCGTGCTCTGTTTGCTTGCCCCGTGCTCTGTTTGCTTGCCCCGTGCTCTGTTTGCTTGCCCCGTGCTCTGTTTGCCCCGTGCTCTGTTTGCTTGCCCCGTGCTCTGTTTGCTTGCCCCGTGCTCTGTTTGCTTGCCCCGTGCTCTGTTTGTTTGCCCCGTGCTCTGTTTGTTTGCCCCGTGCTCTGTTTGTTTGCCCCGTGCTCTGTTTGCCCCGTGCTCTGTTTGCCCCGTGCTCTGTTTGCCCCGTGCTCTGTTTGCTTGCCCCGTGCTCTGTTTGCTTGCCCCGTGCTCTGTTTGTTTGCCCCGTACTGGCTCTGTCCCCCCACACCTTGGCACAGCAGCACAGAGCTTAAAAATAAAAATAAAAAAAAAAACACCTTCTAGCACCCGCTCCACCGTGCGGCCACAAGACGCCGGCGCCTACTGACGCTCCTCCGTCTCCTAGACAACAGGCCTGCAGCCCAGGGGAGGGTAAGTGTCAGAGCGAGGAGAAATGTCTCCGCTGCTAAACACCACTTTGGACTGCTGGCGCGATCACACCGGCAGTTCAAAGTGGCTGATTGTGGCGACAGCGCGCGTGCCATAGGTTCGCCATCACTGGTCTAGTCGGTTCTTCCCATCGCTGCAGGTGATTGACAGGTCTGTCCCTCGTCCCTATGTGCACCTAGGGGAGAGGCCTATCCGTCCTCTACGGCACTGCTGGAAGGGTGGGCGTGGGCAAGGGTCAACCAGGCTCGGTGTCGGCAAGAGCCGGTCAGGATGGGCATGGGGAAGGGCTGGTCAGGGACGGCGTGGGCACGGGCCGGTCTGGGTGGACGCAGGCACGGGCCGGCCAGGGTGGGCACAGGAAATAGTCGGCCAGGCTCTGTGCCGGGAAGGACCTGCCAGGCACAGCGCGGGAAAGGGCCGGCCAGGTTCGGTGACACATTAGTCTGGTCTCGGCCAGCATTCTCTAGTCTAGCTGTATCCTTGGACAGGCCGGAGTGTTTCAGAGGAAGATATACCCGGCTGCAGGCATGCCACTGGCGCTGATTCATGCTGCATGCAGTTTGGGCAGAATGAAGGGCTGGGAACGTTTTGTTGTATTTTTGTTAGTTTTAATAAAGGGGTTGCCAACTGCTCCAGCACCCCCTTCATAATCACTATTTCCCTATGTGATATTACTCAGCCTTTTGAGTAGGAAAGGAGCAGTGGGGTCTGGGAGGGCAGTGGGGTCTGGGAGGGCAGTGGGGTCTGGAGGCCAGTGGGGTCTGGGAGGGCAGTGGGGTCTGGGGGGCAGTGGGGTCTGGGGGGAGCAGTGGGGTCTGGGGGGAGCAGTGGGGTCTGGGGGGAGCAGTGGGGTCTGGGGGGCAGTGGGATCTGGGGGAGCAGTGGGGTCTGGGGGGCAGTGGGATCTGGGGGAGTAGTGGGATCTGGGGGAGCAGTGGGATCTGGGGGAGCAGTGGGGTCTGGGGGGAGCAGTGGGGTCTGGGGGGAGCAGTGGGGTCTGGGGGAGCAGTGGGGTCTGGAGGGGGTGGGCTCTGGGGGGGGCAGTGGGGTCTGGGGGAGCAGTGGGGTCTGGGGGAGCAGTGGGATCTGGAGGGCAGTGGGGTCTGGAGGGGGTGGGCTCTGGGGGGGGCAGTGGGGGGCAGTGGCGTCTGTGGGGTCTGGGAGGGGTGCAGTGGGGTCTGGAGGACAGTGGGGGTGGGTGGGGTCTGGGGGGCAGTGGGGTCTTTGGAGGGGAAGCTTTCTCCCAAGCTGAGCCTGCAGTGTGCGCGGCAGTGATAACGCACGGTGTGTACAGAGCTGCTCCCGCCGGTGTCTCCGGAGGTGACAGTGCTGGCTGCCCGCAGATAACCGCCGCCGTCACGTGCTCCTCCTCCGCCGCCGGCCTCTGCCTTATACAGCGCCGCGCAGTCACCGCCTCCAGACCGCGCTCAGTGCAGGAGGACGGCAGGATCCGGAGTGCGACCCGCCAGATCCGGGCCCCGAGGCAGGTACGTCACCCCGGACACCGGGAGATGCGGGGGTCCCGGGGGGTGCAGGGCTGGGGGCTGCGGGGATCCCGGGGGAGGATGTCTGGGGGCCGCTGTGATCCCGGGGTGCAGGGCTGGTTGCTGTGATCCGGGGGTGCACTGTACATATGGGGGTCATCCCTTCTGCATGTCTGCGATGTTCTGCGCACTATGTTGCCTGTGGTACCACCATGGGTGACATATGAGGAATGCTATGAGTGTAATGTACAGTGTGCTGGGGCAATACTACTGGGTGTATGGGGGGACATGTACAGTTATGGCCGAAAGTGTTGGCACCCTTGAAATTGTTCCAGAAAATTAAGTATTTCTCCCAGAACATGATTGCAGTTCCACACGTTTTGTTATAGACACGTTTTTATTGCCTTTGTGTGCATTTGAAGAACCCAAAAAAAATCAAAAGGCAAATTGTAGATAATTTCACACTAAACCCCCAGAATGGGCCTAAGAAAATAAATTGGGATGTCTACAAATTTGTAGCTAAATAACTTTGTTTCAAGCACTTCAAAAACATACAGATAGGGCGTTTAGATTGTCAACACTGTCCCCATTGGGGCTCACAATGTATGTAAACGCTGCGGAATTAATAGCACTATATAATCTTTATTTCTATAGCGCCAACATATTCCGCAGCACTTTACAATTCAGAGTGAGTGAATAAATATTATTATAAGCATGTGATGCTCATTCAAACTCACCTGTGGCAAGTATCAGGTGTGGGCAATATTGAAATCACTTCTGAAACCAGATAAAAAGGGGAGAAGTTGACTTAAACTTTGCATTGTGTGTCTGTGTCCCCCTCACATGGAGAAGAGAAAGAGAAGAGAACTGTCTGAGGACTTGAGAACCTAAATTGTTGAAAAATGTCAACAATCTCAAGGTTACACGTCCATCTCCAGAGATCTTGATGTTCCTTTGTCCATAGTGCATAACATAAGACGTTTACAACCCATGGCACTGCAACTAATCTCCCTGGATGGCAGAGAAAACTTGATGAAAGGTTGTAACGCAGGATAGTTCGGATGGTGGATAAGATCCAATCCTGCTCCAAAGAAATTCAGTCTGTCCTGCAGCTCAGGGGCATCAGTGTCAGCGCAAACGATCCGTTCACATCTGAATGAAATGCTATGGTGGAGATCAGGAGGACCCCACTGCTGACATGGCCAGAAAAAGCCAAAATGTACAAGAGTAACCAAAATCCTTCTGGGAAAGAGTCTTGTGGACAGATGAGAACAAAAGATCACAGCACCTACAGTCACACATGGTGGAGGTCAGAGATGTGTTGGTTGTTCTGCTGCCTCTGGCACTGGGGGCCTTGATTGTGTGTAAGACATCATGAAATCTGAAGATTACCAAAGGGTTCTGGGTGGCAATGTAGAGCCCAGTGTCATAAAACTGAGGGTGCGTCCTACATCATGGGTCTTCGAGCAGGATAATGACTCCAAACACTTCAAGAAGCTCAAGAAATGGATGGAAACAAAGCGCTGGAGAGTTCTGAAGAGGCAGCAATGAGTCCGGATCTAAACCCCATTGACACCTGGGGAGAGATCTGAAAATTGGGAGTAGAGAAGACGCCTTCAGATATGAGAGACCTGGAGACGATAGCAAAAATATTGTCCAGACGATTTTTGGAGTTTTGTGTAAAATTATATTTTTTGTGTATGTGTTGTTCCAATACACAAACAAAATAAAGGTGCAACTGCAAGAATTTCCTGGGAGGAACACTTCATTTTCTGGTACAACTTCAAGGGTGCCAACACTTTCAGCCATGACTGTGCAGGGTGCATTGTGGGTGTAGTACTAGATCCACAAGGTACTATATATAGTATTTCAATACAGTGGATATATGGGGGTGACATGTGGGGTGCAGTGGCTCTAATACTATGCATACGTGTGGCGCTGTTCAGTGCTGGGGCCATAGTATGGGGGTACATGTTGTTGGGTGTGATATGGGGTTGTACAGAAGCAGCGGGGTGTGGGGTGTAGTCGGGCTTTTCTGTGGGTGTATGGGGGGCACCGGGCTGCGGCACCAGTATATGTGGTTGTCTGTAGTACAGGGGTATGTACGGGGTATCGGGGCGTTGGGCTGTAGAGCATTGTATGGCAGGGTTATGTTTCTTTAGGGGTGTAATATGGCATATGGGGGGTCATGTGGCATGGGGGGCTGTAGTGTAGGGGTGTAATATGGTCAATGTGGGGTCACGTGGCATGGGGGGCTGTAGTGTAGGGGTGTAATATGGTATATGTGGGGTCACGTGGCATGGGGGGCTGTAGTGTAGGGGTGTAATATGGTATATGTGGGGTCATGCGGCATGGTGGGCTGTAGTGTAGGGGTGTAATATGGTATATGTGGGGTCATGCGGCATGGGGGGCTGTAGTGTAGGGGTGTAATATGGTATATGTGGGGTCATGCGGCATGGGGGGCTGTAGTGTAGGGGTGTAATATGGTATATGTGGGGTCATGCGGCATGGGGGGCTGTAGTGTAGGGGTGCTGGGGCTGTGGTACAGGGGTAAGTTGATTTGTGATTATACTATTTGGGGTGTACTCAGTTCAGTGACTGATAATTTTGCATTTATTGGACCTTGTATGTTTAGTCGTAGTGGAAAGAGATGAGTTTTTTTTTTGTTCTATTCAATGTTATAATTTGAAGCTGCTGCAGAACCTCTTCTTCCAGTTCTACATCTGTACCCGTGAATCGCCTCCGCGGTGTCAGTACCTGAGCCCCTGTGAATATTTCACTACATTTTAATATTTAATTGTGGTGTAAGCTTACAAGGGTGGAGGGCGGCTGCCATGATGGAGGGGGGGGGGTTGTCACTAATTTTACCAGAGGGGGAGGGCGGCTGGCATGTCTATGGGCAGGGGGGGTCGAGTCACTAATTTTACATGGGGTGGAGGGCAGCTGCCATGTTGGTGGGGTATGGGGGAGGTCACTAATTATAGAGGGGTGCAGGCACCATGTTGGTGGGGTATAGGGGAGGACACTAGTTGGACAGGGGGTGCAGGACGGCTGTCATGTCGGTGGGGTATGGGGCAGGGTCACTAATTTTACAGGGGGAGTGAAGGGTAGCTGCCATGTCTGTGGGGTCACTAATTGGATAGGGGGTGCAGGGCGCATGCCATGTCAGTGAGGTATGGGGGAGGTCACTAATTAGACAGGGGGTGCAGGCACTATGTCAGTGTGTCAGTGGGGTATGGGTGTCACTAATTGTATAGGGGTGCAGGACGGCTGCCATGTCGGTGGGATATGGGGGGGGGGCACTAATTGTATAGGGGGTGCAGAGAGGCTGCCATATCAATGGGATATGGGGGGCATTAATTGTGCAGGTGGTGCAGGACGGCTGCCATGTCAGAGGGGTATGGGGGATCACTAATTAGACAGGGAGACACTGTCAGTGGGGTATGGCTGTCACTAATTGTACAGGGGTGCAGGGAGGCTGCCATGTCGGTGGGGTATGGGGGGGGCACTAATTGTACAGGGGTGCAGTGCGGTTGTCATGTTGGTGAGGTATGGGGGGGTCAGTAATTGTACAGGGGGCGCAGGCACTATGTCAGTGGGGTATGGTGGGCACTAATTGTATAGGGGGTCCAGGGTGGCTGTCATGTCGGTGGGGGTATGGGGGGGTCACTAATTGTATAGGGGGGCCGGACGGCTGTTATGTCGGTGGGGTGCAGGAGCACAGTGTTTGTGTGATTGTCGCCGCCAGCAGCGACATTGTGGCTTCTTGGTGAATGGCGGGGTCCAGCTGTCCCCCCCCCTCCCCTGTACTGGGGGTGTCTCCCCCTCCCCTGTATAGGGGGTGTCTCTATGCTGGGGGGGAATATTCGGCATTCCTGCGGGCCTGGCTGCTGGGACTTGTGCTCCTGTTTGATAATTGTAGGAGAGTGAATGTACAGAACATTCACACGATATCTGCACAATCACTCATCAGACGCTAAACACCGCAGCCTAGAGGGGATATAGTAAATCCTCTTCATTCTGTAGAGTCATGCTGAGACTTGTAGTTCCACAAGCCTTATCAGTGCTAATGCTGCCAGTGCCAACCTGTGCACAACACCCAATAAAACACAATGTGGGTGAGTCAGTGTGCCCGCACGCCCCGCACTGAGTCACGGAAGCCTCCATGATGAGATGTTCATCCCCGAGAGACCCGGAGGCCTTTATAATCCTCCTGTATACAGCCGAGCGATCCATACACATTGTACTTGCTGGAGATTCGCCGTTGGAGAGTTGCCCATTGTGCTCTATGGTGAAAGTGGATTTGGTGGATCGATGTGAACTGATTATTTTAGCTTCGGAGGATTGGATGAAACCCAGAGGATAATGGGATAATGCCCCCAGAGGATAATGCCCCCAGAGGATAAAGCCCCCAGAGGATAAAGCCCCCAGAGGATAAAGCCCCCAGAGGATAAAGCCCCCAGAGGATAATGCCCCCAGAGGATAATGGGATAATGCCCCCAGTGGATAATGCCCTCAGTGGATAATGCCCCCAGAGGATAATGGGATAATGCCCCCAGAGGATAATGGGATAATGCCCCCAGAGGATAATGGGATAATGCCCCCAGAGGATAATGGGATAATGCCCCCAGAGGATAATGCCCCCAGTGGATAATGCCCCCAGAGGATAATGCCCCCAGAGGATAATGGGATAATGCCCCCAGTGGATAATGCCCCCAGTGGATAATGCCCCCAGTGGATAATGCCCCCAGAGGATAATGGGATAATGCCCCCAGTGGATAATGCCCCCAGAGGATAATGGGATAATGCCCCCAGAGTCCTGTGACCCGCCATAAGCCGTTGCGACAGTCCAAACCCACTAGACAGTTACATAGTGGGCGCTGAGCTGCTGGGTCATGTGTTTGACAGCAGAATTTTGAAGGCAGCTCTGGAGGAGAATGGAGCGAAGGCGAAGTTTTTGTTGATAAATGATTTTCCATATTGCTACATTGATGCCAAATAGTCTGATATCAAGAAATAATTATAGTTTATACCTAATTAGTCAACATCATCTTCAATCCCCCGGCACCGCCGCCCATCCCCCGGGGGACTCGTGGTGTCAGACGCTTCATTCTTCTATTCTGCATATTAATTGCTGCAGAAACCAAAAATACTGAGAAGAAGCACGAGTTCTCGGAAACAAAGATCTCTTCATCTCTGTCAGCGACTGACGCCGAGGACCGGACCATCGGGGACACCGGAGGGGGCGACATTATATTGTGCCAAACTGTATCCACGGCCTGGAAATGTCAAAGATTTGTATATATATATATCAAACTAGAAAAAGAGACTTGTTTAAGGAAGTCCCTGATTGATTAGGGTTTAACCCCTTAGATGTCAAGTGGAACATTTAGAGCCATTCTGGTGGCCAGGCAGCAGGGTGCGGGCACGTCCTCTGTCGGTGAGGAATGTCCTCCTCCGGGGGGGGTGGAGGTGACAGAATGACAAGTCTGAGGGATTTACATCCGCGGTGATGAAGAATGGGGACGGTGACAATGAGCAAAACCGACAAGAGAGGCCCACAGGAAACAATGGAGCAAATACCAAGTGTAACAATAACATTGTATCACTCCCTGGGGCAGGGGCAATGCTCTGCACACCAGATAGCCATAGCCAGATTCCTCGCTCCTCCCTCCAGACTCCCTTCTGTCTCCGCTCCTCCCTCCAGACTCCCTTCTGTCTCCGCTCCTCCCTTCTGTCTCCGCTCCTCCCTCCAGACTCCCTCCTGTCTCCGCTCCTCCTTCCAGACTCCATCCTGTCTCCGTTCCTCCCTCCAGACTCCCTTCTGTCTCCGCTCCTCCCTCCAGACTCCCTCCTGTCTCCACTCCTTTGTCCAGACTCCCTTCTGTCTCCGCTCCTCCCTCCAGACTCCCTTCTGTCTCCGCTCCTCCCTCCAGACTCCCTTCTGTCTCCGCTCCTCCCTCCAGACTCCCTTCTGTCTCCGCTCCTCCCTCCAGACTCCCTTCTGTCTCCGCTCCTCCCTCCAGACTCCCTTCTGTCTCCGCTCCTCCCTCCAGACTCCCTTCTGTCTCCGCTCCTCCCTCCAGACTCCCTTCTGTCTCCGCTCCTCCCTCCAGACTCCCTTCTGTCTCCGCACCTCCCTCCAGACTCCCTACTGTCTCCGCTCCTCCCTCTAGACTCACTCCTCCCTCCAGACTCCCCTCTGTCTCCGCTCCTCCCTCCAGACTCCTCTCTGTCTTCGCTCCTCCCTCCAGACTCCTCTCTGTCTTCGCTCCTCCCTCCAGACTCCTCTCTGTCTTCGCTCCTTCCTCCAGACTCCTCTTTGTCTTCGCTCCTCTCTCCAGACTCCCTTTTGTCTCCGCTCCTTACTCCAGACTCCCTTCTGTCCTTGCTCCTCATTTCCATCTTTGTTCCTTGCTCCAGACTCCCTTCTGTCTTCGCTCTTCCCTCTGGACTTCCCTCTGTCTTCGCTCTACCCTCCAGACTTCCCTCTGTCTTCGCTCTACCCTCCAGACTTCCCTCTGTCTTTGCTCCTCCCTCCGGACTCCTCCCTGTCTTCGCTCCTCCCTCAGTCCTCGGTCCTCCCTCCAGACTCCCCGCTCTCTTCGCTCTTCCCTCTGGACTGCCCTCTGTCCTCCCTCCTCCTTCTGTCCTCTCTCCTCCCTCTGTCCTCGCTCCTCCCTCCAGACTCCCCCCTGTCCTTGCTCCTCCCTCCAGACGCTGCCCTGTCGCTCCTCACCCTGTCCTCCCTCCAGACTCCCTCTGTCCTCGCTCCTCCCTCCAGACTCCCTCTGTCCTCGCTCCTCCCTCCAGACTCCCTCTGTCCTCGCTCCTCCCTCCAGACTCCCTCTGTCCTCGCTCTTCCCTCCAGACTCCCTCTGTCCTCGCTCCTCCCTCCAGACTCCCCCCTGTCCTCGCTCCTCGCCCTGTCCTCGCTCCTCCCTCCAGACTCCCTCTGTCCTCGCTCTTCCCTCCAGACTCCCTCTGTCCTCGCTCCTCCCTCCAGACTCCCCCCTGTCCTCGCTCCTCGCCCTGTCCTTGCTCCTCCCTCCAGACTCTGCCCTGTCCTCGCTCCTCGCCCTGTCCTCGCTCCTCCCTCCAGACTCCCTCTGTCCTCGCTCCTCCCTCCAGACTCCCTCTGTCCTCGCTCCTCCCTCCAGACTCCCTCTGTCCTCCTCAGACACCTCGGTTACCAACATATCCTGCAGGAAAACACAAGGATCCGGCAGCCTCCATACATGTAAATTGACAGGTGTTTGCCCAACTTTAATGTGAATGGGGACCTAAACAATTCTATCTAATCTCCATTGTTTAGAGCGTTGAATACATTTTATTGTTCCCTGTTATCAGCCATATCCTATCCATAACTTACATATGCCACCAGTGACAATCATAAACTCCAGTCCATAACAGATGAGAGAATAAATGTTCCGCCGGATATTATCCGATCACTTGCCTGAGTGAATGGATTCTCCCCATCTGCTGTGTATTATGGGATGTGAGCAGATGTTATTTACGTATTTTGCCGGTATATTCGCCCTCTGATCTCCGGGAGCAGCAGATCCTCGTCCTGTTTCCGCCTGTCACCCCGATCATTACATAAGCAGGCAGTGGCGCGCTGCGTGCGGCGGCGGTGACCGTCTGCGTCCGCCTCTTGCATCTGTCCTGATTGCAGGTGTATTAATAATTCATTGTGTATTTAATTAGTCATGTAAGGAGCAGCTGTCGGCGCTTAGATCCCGTCACAACAAGCGAGCGGCGTCCGCGAGCACAGCATTGTCTGCACGCCACCATTGTCATCTATTCAGCTTCAATTGGCCGGAAACGCCGGGGTCCTTTATGAAGCCGGAGACTCGTGGCCGGTGGTGAACAGCGTAATGAGCACAGAACGATCCTTCCTCCTCACAGATCAGACTCATGCCGGCCTGTTAGGCTCCTGGAGGCTGCAGCAGCCCTGCCCCATTACTCATAACACTGCAATTAATACACAAATAGGAAGAGAAACCGGATGCAAGTACAACCTGTGCACTCGCTGCATCCTATTGCTACACTAGAGGTGCAACTCCAAGCTCCTGGGCCCCAGTGCAAAAGCTCCAACGGAGCCCCCAAATATTGCAAGGCTTCCATAGCATTGCTCTTTTTATATAGGCCAAAGGGACTTTTTGGGGCCCCCTAGTCTCCGGGGCTGGGGTGCATTGTAGTTACGCCCCCTCTCCCCTCCACACAGTTTTTTTTTACTGTTTTATACCTGTAAAAGTTAAGTGACTAATAAAATCCTCTAACAGGCTCTTAAACTCTCCAATTATCTGTTATGCTGCAGCACCCGACGGCGAAAAAGCTTCCAGCTACTGCAAAGCATCATTCACAAGTCGCATCTTTGTAGCCTTTTTTCTATTATTTCTTTTTTTGCTGCGCTTTTTATTAGGTAATTTCACGTGTTCCCTTTTTGCTGTTTTTTTTTTCTTTAGCACAATCTGCTCTCTTGGCAGTAAAGCAGGTTTTACTGTGTTTTTGTTTTTTTTTGCTGTGTTTTTGGTGTCTTTTGTCTATATTACATTTTTAAATAAAGTTAGAGTATTCCGGCTGCGTGCCCACGATCAGGGGTCACAGCGGTTTGGACACAGCATGTTATCCAAAACTCTGCGTTGTACAGCACAAGCACAGTGGATGGATATATAGAAATCCCACACCTGCGGTGCTTGTTTTGCCTGCAGCGTAAGGCTAGTTTCACACTTGCGTTGGACGGGATCCGTAGCATTGCATTGTGTGACTCATGCAATGGATGCGTTGCATATAGTGGCACAACGGATGCTACGGATCGTACAAAATAACGCAGTCCGTTATAGGGTTTTTTCTTTGACTTTACACATCTGAGCATGCGCAGTTGTGTAAAGACGGATGCATTAACGGAATCCGTCAAATGACGGATTCTAACGGAATCCGCCACCATAGGCGTCCATTATAAAAACAACGGACGCCGACGGAATCCTGCAGGTTGCGTTTTTTTGAAGTGAAGAAAAACACTACATGCAGCGTTCCATCCGCCCGACGGTCACTGACCATCAGCGTCAAAACAACTGATGCGCCGCGGGGTGGATGCAATGCAAGACCATCCGTTGCTATCCATAGCTAGTAGAAGTCTATGAGGAATATAACAGTTTCCTGCAACGGTTACCGTAATCCCTCAAGGCTGCGGATAGCAACGGAAGCCGTCCAACGCAAGTGTGAAAGTAGCCTAAGCTGACCTGCGAGGGGTCTCCACAGGGAGAACAGAGAAAGTCCGCAGCTGCCCGAACCCCGATCATGGGCAGGAGCGACTGCGGTCTGCTGCGGAGAACACTCGCGGCCCCGAAGGAGAGGATATGCTGCGTCCAGGAACCTGATCATGGGAAAACACAGCTGCAACACTCGCGGCCCCGCAGGAGAGGATATGCTGCGTCCAGGAACCTGATCATGGGAAAACACAGCTGCAACACTCGCGGCCCCGCAGGAGAGGATATGCTGCGTCCAGGAACCTGATCATGGGCAAACACAGCTGCAACACTCGCGGCCCCGCAGGAGAGGATATGCTGCATCCAGGATCCTGATTGTGAGTACACACAGCCGCAACACTCGTGGCCCCGCAGGGGAGGATATGCTGTGTCCAGGACCCTGATCGTGAGTACGCACAACTGCAACACTCGTGGCCCCGCAGGAGAGGATATGCTGCGTCCAGGACCCTGATCGTGAGTACGCACAGCTGCAACACTCGTGGCCCCGCAGGAGAGGATATCCTGCGTCCAGGACCCTGATTGTGAGTACGCACAGCTGCAACACTCGCGGCCCCGCAGGAGAGGATATGCTGCATCCAGGATCCTGATCGTGAGTACGCACAGCAGCAACACTCGCGGCCCCGCAGGAGAGGATATGCTGTATTCAGGACCCTGATCGTGAGTACGCACAGCTGCAACACTTGCGGCCCCACAGGAGAGGATATGCTGCGTCAGGACCCTGATCGTGAGAACGCACAGCTGCAACACTCGCGGCCCCGCAGGAGAGGATATGCTGCATCCAGGACCCTGATCGTGAGTACGCACAGCTGCAACACTCGTGGCCCCGCAGGAGAGGATATCCTGCGTCCAGGACCCTGATTGTGAGAACGCACAGCTGCAACACTCGCGGCCCCGCAGGAGAGGATATGCTGCATCCAGGATCCTGATTGTGAGTACACACAGCCGCAACACTCGTGGCCCCGCAGAAGAGGATATGCTGCGTCCAGGACCCTGATCGTGAGTACGCACAGCAGCAACACTCGCGGCCCCGCAGGAGAGGATATGCTGTATTCAGGACCCTGATCGTGAGTACGCACAGCTGCAACACTTGCGGCCCCACAGGAGAGGATATGCTGCGTCAGGACCCTGATCGTGAGAACGCACAGCTGCAACACTCGCGGCCCCGCAGGAGAGGATATGCTGCATCCAGGACCCTGATCGTGAGTACGCACAGCAGCAACACTCGTGGCCCCGCAGGAGAGGATATGCTGCATTCAGGACCCTGATCGTGAGTACGCACAGCTGCAACACTTGCGGCCCCGCAGGAGAGGATATGCTGCATTCAGGACCTGATCGTGAGTACGCACAGCTGCAACACTTGCGGCCCCGCAGGAGAGGATATGCTGCATTCAGGACCCTGATCGTGAGTACGCACAGCTGCAACACTTGCGGCCCCGCAGGAGAGGATATGCTGCATTCAGGACCTGATCGTGAGAACGCACAGCTGCAACACTCGCGGCCCCGCAGGAGAGGATATGCTGCATTCAGGACCCTGATCGTGGGCACAGACAGCTGCAACACTCGTGGCCCCGCAGGAGAGGATATGCTGCATCCAGGACCCTGATCGTGAGTACGCACAGCTGCAACACTAGCGGCCCCGCAGGAGAGGATATGCTGCACCAAAGACCCTGATCGCGAGTACTGACAGCAGCAACACTCGCGGCCCCGCAGGAGAGGATATGCTGTATTCAGGACCCTGATCGTGAGTACGCACAGCTGCAACACTTGCGGCCCCACAGGAGAGGATATGCTGCGTCAGGACCCTGATCGTGAGAACGCACAGCTGCAACACTCGCGGCCCCGCAGGAGAGGATATGCTGCATTCAGGACCCTGATCGTGGGCACAGACAGCTGCAACACTCGTGGCCCCGCAGGAGAGGATATGCTGTGTCCAGGACCCTAATCATGAGTACGCACAGCTGCAACACTCGTGGCCCCGCAGGAGAAGACTTGCTGCGTCCAGGACCCTGATCGTGAGTACGCACAGCTGCAACACTCGCGGCCCCGCAGGAGAGGATATGCTGCGTCAGGACCCTGATCGTGGGCACAGACAGCTGCAACACTCGCGGCCCCGCAGGAGAGGATATGCTGCGTCAGGACCCTGATCGTGAGTACGCACAGCTGCAACACTCGTGGCCCCGCAGGAGAAGACTTGCTGCGTCCAGGACCCTGATCATGGCAACGTAGCCTATTAGTAGATTAGGTGGAGACTTATTCTACACAAAAAATACACCTTGTGGCAGAAAAACATGTGTTTTTGAGTGCGTTTTTTTGTTAAATCAATGCCTGGAAGGGTTAAAAACCCAGGAAAAACGCACCGACAATTGACACGCTGCTTCTTTTTTCTGGACCCAAATCTGCAAGGACAAAAGCAACGTGCGCACAACGCTTCAGAATCTTCCCTGACATTGCCGGCATAACGATAGACGTGGAATTGGGCAACAAACTGCACCAAATCTGCCACAAAAAATTTTACATTCACCAAAAAAGCAGCGAAAATGCAGTTGTTTTTGCACTTCCTCATTTGCTTAAAATGGTGAAAAAAGCTGCAAAAACGCTGAAAGAATTGACGCTGCTTCTTTCAAAAACGCAGCAGTTTTCCATTTCATTCAGAAACAAAGAAAGCAAATGTGCGTGTGCGGGGGATTTCTGGAGTCTCATCGGTTTTGATGAAATTGTTAAAAGCAACTTTTAATTTGCGGAAAACCCTTGGAAAAAAACTATGAAAAATGCAAGGTGTGAACATAGCCTTAACATTGCAGACATCTCCTGCACATACACCATTGCTTTAGTTTTACTACAAACCGTGTCATGTCCATTCTTTCAGCATTTTTGCACCACAGAAAACAATGAGCTACTGCAAAAAATATACAACCGTGCAATTTTACTGAATAAAACAAACTTTATTCATGTACCGGGGACACATGACTTATATAATCAGCAGCAAAAAAGCAGAGGAAACCTGTTTTTTTTTTAAGCAGCTTCACAACCAAGGGAGAAGAAAAAAAGCACCAAAAAAGCAACGTGTGGACAAAGTTTTGCAAAAATGTTCAAGAATGATCAGATTGTTAAACAGAAACTGCTTCAAAAATCGCTTCTGTTTTTGGGAATTTTTATATGTGTTTTTGTTTTAGGAGAAAAAATTTGAAAAACGACTTCTGCTTTTTAGGCTATGTCCGCACTTTGCGTTTCCACCTGCGTTTCAGCTGCTTTTTAGGTCCGTTTGGAACTGCACCTTTTTCATGCCAAAAGGCATGCGTTTTGATTTTCCAGCAAAGTCTATGGAAAATGTAGATTTCTAGACCGCACTTTGCGTTTTAAAACGCTGCGTTTCATTTGCATATTTTGTGGCAAAAACCATGCGTTCAAAGAAGCAGCATGTCAATTGTTTTTGCCATTTCTGCAGCGTTTTGCTAACATTGAAGTCAATGAGAAATGGCAAAAACCAATAAATTTCAAAGTTCCTGCGTTTTACCTGCTTTTTAAGTGCAGAAAACATGCGTTTTGAACAAACAAAATGTATGCTTTTCTAACATTAAATTAATGGAATCATATGTCCCTTTACACATACACATAGTCCGACAATTCAATTAAAGAAAATTATGATGTTATTGCTATGTTAGCAATAAATATTATACAACCGCTATAATTTCAAGAAATATAACTATTTTCTTAAATAATTCAAAAATTATATATTTTTTTGCTTTTTTTTCTCTCTTTTTTTCATTCTGTTTGACTATTTAATCTTTATTTAGCAGTGTCTTGATGTTCAAAATGCATCTGTCAAAACGCAAGGGAAAAAGCACTGAAAACGCATCTAAAACGCGTTAAATATGCATGCGTTTTCAGCGCTAAATTTCTGAAAAAGGCAACTTTGGCTAAATCAATTAAGGTAAAAACGTGCGTTTACAACTGCAAGTAGCACAACGCAAAGTGCGTTCTCAGCCTTAATGTTTGTGCACATTCAGATTCTGCTTCGATCCCATGAGAACAATTGCTCAATAAAATGTGCACAGTAATATCAAATCCACGTCTGTGCGCTTTTCTGCTGTGCACATTTTATCAGTGACTATAAACCCAGCGTGAATAAAGTGTGGTACTGTCCCTTTAAATCCAGCACAAGCTGGGAGCTGGCAGAGGGCGATGTTTTTGTCTGGGGCTTCGCCCTTGGTGTGGGTTTTCGGAGGCTTGGTATGTCATCCGCTGCCATTATCTCCAGTGCCCAAAATGGCTCAGGAACTCCCTGCTCGCGGGAGGGTGCATCGGCCGCGTCTGCTCTATTTATCTGCACGGAAAAAAAATGATTGCGAAACCTTTTTATTGTGACTGTTGAGGGTCCCCCCCCCCCCCCCCCGTTAATGAATTTTAGCTATTTTATAGAGACATGGCTCATATTCCGGCAGCTGTCACATGTAACGTGTTTTCATTGAGCAGAGGTAATTAAATTCTCCGACTTGTTTTTCCAGATTTTTTTTCCGCCCCCGCCCTGTCGCTACACATTTTGCATTTACACAAAAAAATGTAAACATGAATTAAATAGGAGCGTTGAGCACGTGAAGCAAAACCCCGGGTGCAGAGGACGGCAGAGTACACAGTGCGGGGGGGAAGACGCTACGGTATTTGCATGTGCGAGGCGGGGATGGAAATGCTGCTGATACTGTGTATTTTGCACGTTGGACGGGGGAGGAGAGACAACAGCTATATGATGTGCAGTGCTTTGTTTTTTCCATAATGTGCAATATTTTAGAAAAAAATGTTTACTCCAAGTTGTTTGCAGTTTTCTTGATTCGACTTATAATAATAAAGTTTTATTTCTATAGCGCCAACATATTCCGCAGCGCTTTACAATTCAGAGGGGACTTGTACAGACAATATGAGACAGTACAAAAAAACAACATTAAGATCCCAGGAGGAGTGAGGCCCTGCTCGTAAGCTACAGTCTATGAGGGAATACGGGGGCACAAAAGGTGAATGGGGGAGAAACTTCTTCTTCGACTTCTTCTTCTTCTATTTGTATCGGTTTCCAGGATGATAAACATTTCTCTGCTTCACTCGACTGTAAAAGTTACAGGAAGTGGTCGAGGTTATAGGAGGCTGAATCCTCGCTCTGCAGCGCAACACGTGACATCTGCGGCTTGTAGATGAAGGGTGAAGCCTGTCTGCCCAACAACCCAGAGGCCCCTGTACATGGGGCACATGTCTGGCTTCTAATCCTGAATTACCTCCAGAGCTGCACTCACTATTCTGCTGGTGCAGTCACTGTGTACATACATTACTGATCCTGAGTTACCTCCTGTATTATACTCCAGAGCTGCACTCACTATTCTGCTGGTGCAGTCCCTGTGTACATACATTACCGATCCTGAGTTACCTCCTGTATTATACTCCAGAGCTGCACTCACTATTCTGCTGGTGCAGTCACTATGTACATATATTACTGATCCTGAGTTACCTCCTGTATTATACTCCAGAGCTGCACTCACTATTCTGCTGGTGCAGTCACTATGTACATATATTACTGATCCTGAGTTACCTCCTGTATCATACTCCAGAGCTGCACTCACTATTCTGCTGGTGCAGTCACTGTGTACATACATTACATTACTGATCCTGAGTTACCTCCTGTATCATACTCCAGAGCTGCACTCACTATTCTGCTGGTGCAGTCACTGTGTACATACATTACATTACTGATCCTGAGTTACCTCCTGTATTATACTCCAGAGCTGCACTCACTATTCTGCTGGTGCAGTCACTGTGTACATACATTACATTACTGATCCTGAGTTACCCCCTGTATTATACTCCAGAGCTGCACTCACTATTCTGCTGGTGCAGTCACTGTGTACATACATTATATTACTGATCCTGAGTTACCTCCTGTATTATACTCCAGAGCTGCACTCACTATTCTGCTGGTGCAGTCACTGTGTACATACATTACTGATCCTGAGTTACCTCCTGTATTATACTCCAGAGCTGCACTCTCTATTCTGCTGGTGCAGTCACTGTGTACATACATTACTGATCCTGAGTTACCTCCTGTATTATACTCCAGAGCTGCACTCACTATTCTGCTGGTGCAGTCACTGTGTACATTACATTACTGATCCTGAGTTACCTCCTGTATTATACTCCAGAGCTGCCCTCACTATTCTGCTGGTGCAGTCACTGTGTACATACATTACATTACTGATCCTGAGTTACCTCCTGTATTATACCCCAGAGCTACACTCACTATTCTGCTGGTGCAGTCACTGTGTACATACATTACATTACTGATCCTGAGTTACCTCCTGTATTATACCCCAGAGCTGCACTCACTATTCTGCTGGTGCAGTCACTGTGTACATACATTACATTACTGATCCTGAGTTACCTCCTGTATTAGGCTGTGTGTGCACTTTGCGTAGTTTCATGTGTTTATGCTGCGTATTGCACTACAACGTAAGCGCATGCATCCTGCGTCCCCTGCACAGTCTATAAAGATTGTGCATAATCCATCTGCACGTTGCGTTTGAGAGCGCAGCCATTTTTATGCTGAAATTTTGATCTAAATCGCTGGGTTCAAAAAAGCAGCATGTCCCTTCTTTTGTGCGCTTTGGATGCTGCTCCCGCTCTGTCTATGGGAGAGGCTGCATCCAGAGCGCATGAAATCGAAATTAGGACTCATGCGCACGTAACTGAGTATTCTGCAGCGATTTGACAGCTCATGTGCGCTTCAAATCGCTGCAGAAACGCTGCATAATGGATGCAGTTTTTTTGGACAAAAAAGCCGATTTCCTTTGCTCGGGCTGCTGCCCCCTCCATAGACAGAGCAGGAGCTGCATCCAGAACGCACAATTAATTGACATGCTGCTTTTATGAACGCACGGATTTCGGTCAAAATTTTAGCCTCCAAATCGCTGCGTTCAAAAAAGCATCATGCACACGTATCATGCACAATCTACATAGATTGTGCAGGGGACGCAGGACGCATGCATTTACACTGCAGTGCTATACACAGCTAAATGCATGGAATTACGCAACGTGCGCATGAGCCCTTATTCTGCAGTCACACTGCATCCATTACGCAGTGTTTCTGCAGCGATTTGAAGCGCACATTCACTGCCAAATAAATCGCTGCAGATTTTTCAGCATGGACACTACGCAACGTGCGCACATAGCGTTTTCTCTTGCGTTTGGGTTGCCTCTTAAATTCCAAGCGGCATGCTTTTGCTTCCTCAGCAAAGTCTGTGAGAAATCGGAATTTCGCGGCCTGTCGCACATGGCCTAATATGACTGCTGCTTGTGCACTGAATTTGTTCTCCGCAGCGGGAATTCTGTTTACACAAAATATTATTCTCACCGGATGAACAAGCGAACTGCTCATTCATCCTATGATCACCAACCTGTTTACAGTACAAGAAAAAGGCATCTTTTATATCCTGTGTATACTCCAGAGCTGCATTCACTAGGCTCCTATAATGCTACAAGTAATGACTTTTATATATATATATATATATATATATATATATATATATATATATATATATATATATATATGATAAAATTATCATATCTGATGTACAGAAGACACCCAAAGTGTGATTTCTACTGAAACTAAGCAAGCAGGGATTGCTGGAGATTCTGCTCCAGTGTCAGCAGAATTATGAGTGCTGCTCCGGATGATGTAACTGGAGATAAGATATTTCCTCAGAAAGGAGTTGTTCCTTGGAAATTCATAATGAGTCGTGTACTATAACCTGATCAGCAGAGCCGTGCAGCTCCGGTGTGGCCGGGATTTATGTCTCGTGTGTCCTGTTTACACGTGTTGTATCTATTTTTGTATCTGTTTTATTGGATGCGTTTTGTATCTATTTTTATATGTTCTGTTTGTTGTGTATAGATTGTGTATCTTTTAGTTGTAGGTTGCTTGTATCTGTGTGTTTTTGTATGTGTCTGTTCTTTCAGTGCTGGCCCAAAGTATTGGCACCCCTGCAATTCTGTCAGATAATACTCAGTTTCTTCCTGAAAATGATTGCAATCACAAATTCTTTGTTATTATTATCTTCATTTATTTTGCTTGCAATGAAAAAAACACAAAAGAGAATGAAACAAAAATCAAATCATTGATCATTTCACACAAAACTCCAAAAATGGGCCAGACGAAAGTATTGGCACCCTTAGCCTAATACTTGGTTGCACAACCTTTAGCCAAAATAACTGCGAACAACCGCTTCCGGTTCCATCAATGAGTCTCTTACAATGCTCTGCTGGAATTTTAGACCATTCTTCTTTGGCAAACTGCTCCAGGTCCCTGAGATTTGAAGGGGGCCTTCTCCAAACTGCCATTGTGAGATCTCTCCACAGGTCTTCTATGGGGTTCAGGTCTGGACTCATTGCTGGCCACTTTAGTAGTCTCCAGTGCTTTCTATCAAACCAATTTCTAGTGCTTTTTGGAGTGTGTTTTGGGTCATTGTCCTGCTGGAAGACCCATGACCTCTGAGGGAGACCCAGCTTTCTCACACTGGGCCCTACATTATGCTTCAAAATTTGTTGGTAGTCTTCAGACTTCATAATGCCATGCACACGGTCAAGCAGTCCAGTGCCAGAGGCAGCAAAGCAACCCCAAAAAATCAGGGAACCTCCGCCATGTTTGACTGTAGGGACCGTGTTCTTTTCTTTGAATGCCTCTTTTTTTTCTTGTAAACTCTATGTTGATGGCTTTTCCCAAAAAGCTTTACTTTTGTCTCATCTGACCAGAGAACATTCTTCCACAATGTTTTAGGCTTTCTCAGGTAAGTTTTGGCAAACTCCAGCCTGGCTTTTTTATGTCTCGGGGTAAGAAGTGGGGTCTTCCTGGGTATCCTACCATACAGTCCCTTTTCATTCAGACGTCGCCGGATAGTACGGGTTGACACTGTTGTACCCTCGGACTGCAGAGCAGCTTGAGCTTGTTTGGATGTTAGTCGAGGTTCTTTATCCACCATCCGCACAATCTTGTGTTGAAATCTCTCGTCAATTTTTCTTTTCCTTCCACATCTAGGGAGGTTAGCCACAGTGCCATGGGCTTTACACTTCTTGATGACACTGTGCACCGTAGACACAGGAACTTTCAGGTCTTTGGAGATGGACTTGTAGCCTTGAGATTGCTCATGCTTCCTCGCAATTTGGATTCTCCAGTCCTCAGACAGTTCTTTGGTCTTCTTTCTTTTCTCCGTGCTCAATGTGGTGCACACAAGGACACAGGACAGAGGCTGAGGCAACTTTAATCCAGGTCACCTGCTGCAAGTGTGATTTATTATTGACAACACCTGTTAGGTTCCACAGGTAAGTTACAGGGGCTGTTATTACACAAATTACAGAAGCAGCACAGGATTTTTCAAACAGTGCCAATACTTTTGTCCACCCCTTTTTTATGTTTGGTGTGGAATTATATCCAATCTGGCTTTATGACAATTTTTTTTTTCATTAAAGACAAATTAAATGAAGATAATAATACCAAAGAATTTGTGATTGCAATTATTTTCAGGAAGAAACTGAGTATTATCTGACAGAATTGCAGGGGTGCCAATACTTTGGGCCAGCACTGTATCTTCTTGTGTTGTTTATGTTGTTGTTTTTACCTTGTTTACCTGTTTGTTGTGTATTTTTTATTTATTTTGCACTGGTTTGTTACAATGTATGTCTCTGAATGTGTTTGTATGAGTTTTATCTCTTTTGTATATGTGTGCCTTATAGCTATGTGTCATTTTGATCTATATAGCGCTATATACAAGACACAATTAATGATAATCGGGAGCTGATACTTATCGGCCTGTCTCTGGTCGTGCGCTTTGTGTTTCTATCTCCGGTTTTGTCTTTGTTATGTATCCGGATTTCGGCATCGTCTCCCCCCAGGGACTGCGCTCGGTGTTAACCAGTCTCACAAGCCCCCGTTGTCTGGTCTCGCCCACATCCTAGAAAAGCCGCTGTAATCCCCCTGATTACGATAAAACCCTAATTGAATCTGTCATAAGAAATGGCGCAGATCCCGGGAGGAGGAGGAGGAATGTGCGATAAATGGAGGCAGCGGCGGACGCACAATGTAACAAAGAATCTCTGATACATTGTCTAAGGTTCATTATACGATGAGCTCGCGGGCAGGTCGCCCGGCACCTATGGATTCTAGCATTTGGATTATGGCGGGAACAGATGGGGTCCAGGCTGTGCGGGGGGAGAGGGTCCAGACAGCTCTGAGGAGAACCTGGCAGTGCAATGGGGGGTTACAAACCTATGGTGAGGGGCTGTCCAGACTGTTGGGAGGAGATTCTGGTGGAGAGGGGGGATTTTTGTCCTGTTTGTTGAGTGGGGGGTTATCCTGACTGTGGGGAGTTCCTGACTGGAGTGGGGGGCTATTTTGGCTGTGGAGGGGTTCTGACTGTGGAGTGGGGGGGCTATCATGGTTGTGGTGGGTCTTCACTGGAGTGAAGAGCTGTTGTGGCTGTAGCGGGTGGGGTTTCCAGACTGTGGGGGGGTTCCACACTGTGGAGCAGGGGGCTATCCTAGCTGTGGTGGGTCCTGACTGGATCTGGGGGCTATCCTGACTGTGGAGGGTCTTGACTTTAGAGCTGGGGGCTATCCTGGCTGTGGGGGGTTCCTGACTATGGAGCAAGGGCCTATCCTGGCTGTGGTGGGTCCTGACTGTGGAGCAGGAGACTATCCTAGCTGCGGTGGGTCCTGACTGGAGCTGGGGGCTATCCTGACTGTGGAGGGTCTTGACTTTGGAGCGGGGGGCTATCCTGGCTGTGGAGCTGGGGGCTATCCTGGTTGTGGAGCCGGGGACTATCCTGGCTGTGGAGCGGGGAGCTATCCTGGCTGTGGAGCGGGGGGCTATCCTGGCTGTGGAGCGGGGGGCTATCCTGGCTGTGGAGCGGGGGGCTATCCTGGCTGTGGAGCGGGGGGCTATCCTGGCTGTGGAGCGGGGGGCTATTCTGACTGTGGAGCTGGGGGCTATCCTGGCTGTGGAGCTGGGGGCTATCCTGGTTGTGGAGCAGGGGGCTATCCTGGTTGTGGAGCGGGGGGCTATCCTGGCTGTGGAGCGGGGGGCTATCCTGGCTGTGGAGCGGGGGGCTATCCTGGCTGTGGAGCGGGGGGCTATCCTGGCTGTGGAGCGGGGGGCTATCCTGGCTGTGGAGCGGGGGGCTATCCTGGCTGTGGAGCGGGGGGCTATCCTGGCTGTGGAGCGGGGGGCTATCCTGGCTGTGGTGGCTGTGGAGCTGGGGGCTATCCTGGCTGTGGAGCTGGGGGCTATCCTGGTTATGGAGCGGGGGGCTATCCTGGTTGTGGAGCGGGGGGCTATCCTGGCTGTGGAGTGGGGAAGCTATCCTGGCTGTGGAGTGGGGGGCTATCCTGGCTGTGGAGCTGGGGGCTATCCTGGCTGTGGAGGGTCCTGACTGGGGGGCTATCCTGGCTGTGGAGCTGGGGGCTATCCTGGCTGTGGAGCGGGTGGGCTATCCTGGCTGTGGAGCTGAGGGCTATCCTGGCTGTGGAGCTGTGGGCTATCCTGGCTGTGGAGCTGGGGGCCATCCTGGCTGTGGAGCTGGGGGCCATCCTGGCTGTGGAGCTGGGGGCCATCCTGGCTGTGGAGCTGGGGGCCATCCTGGCTGTGGAGCTGGGGGCTATCCTGGCTGTGGAGCTGGGGGGCTATCCTGGCTGTGGAGCTGAGGGCTATCCTGGCTGTGGAGCTGGGGGCTATCCTGGCTGTGGAGCTGGGGGGCTATCCTGGCTGTGGAGCTGGGGGCCATCCTGGCTGTGGAGCGGGGGGGCCATCCTGGCTGTGGAGCGGGGGGGCTATCCTGGCTGTGGAGCTGGGGGCTATCCTGGCTGTGGAGCTGGGGGCTATCCTGGCTGTGGAGCTGGGGGCTATCCTGGCTGTGGAGCTGGGGGGCTATCCTGGCTGTGGAGCTGGGGGGCTATCCTGGCTGTGGAGCTGGGGGGCTATCCTGGCTGTGGAGCTGGGGGCTATCCTAGCTGGGGGGCTATCCTGGCTGTGGAGCTGGGGGCTATCCTAGCTGGGGGGCTATCCTGGCTGTGGAGCTGGGGACTATCCTGGCTGTGGAGCTGGGGGCTATCCTAGCTGGGGGGCTATCCTGGCTGTGGAGCGGGGGGCTATCCTGGCTGTGGCAGGTGAGGTTTCCAGACTGTGGAGGGTCTTGACTCTGAGGTTAGACAGTGGTCTTATAGCTTTGTATCGGGGGTCTCTTGTAGACAATGACCTTGTACAGATTTCAGACCCTGGTCACCTTTTTTCACTTTGACTTTTTACTTGTCAGCTTGTTCCGTATCTCCGCTTGCTGCCGGTGAATGGAAACCGGTCTCGCATTCAAAAACCTTATAGAGCTAATATAGAAAGTCACGTTACATCTGTCGTGGGGCGGGGGAGGGGCTGGGTATTGGGGCTACAAAGCCCCCCTGCTGCTGCCGCCTGTGACTGCCTGCAGCCGCCATCTGTGGGGCCGGTGAGAGTCTGGCTGGGGGCTCGCTGTAGTATCTGGTGTCACATGTGACAGGCTGTGACGGGTGTGACGACACATGTCCTCTGACCGTCTGCAGCTGCTGCGGAACATCACGAGAGCCAGACTGGATACTACTGAGTGACACTGATACATAGTGGGATCCGGCAGGATTGTGATTGACAGGTGATCCCTGACAGCTGAGCTGATCCCTCCTGGCAGCCGGCCGCTGTGAGGCTCCCTGTCCTCTGGCTTTGTGCACGTGGAGTTTTCTGGAGGGGGTCACTTAAGGACGCGTGTCTTTGGGGGGATTTCGTTCTTTTGTTTTGGGGCAGGTTTTTGCAGACGTCATTGGACGGTAGAAGAAAGTATTTTCAGCTTACCAGGATGTATGGTCCCCGGAAACATTTGCGGTGCACGGATCCTCCAGCATCGCCCGGTCTGGAACCAACAGTGAGTCAATGAGGGGAGGAAGGGGGCAGGGAAAAGTGGAATCCAGCACCAAAAATTAATTTTGCACACTCACACGGCTGGACCCCGAGAGCATCATAGGCTATGTTTTGAGGGGAAATTTTAACCCCGCGCTTTACAGTTATTCGCCAAAAAACCTGCCTCCATTAAAGCGAATTGAGCTGGGAGCCACAGTGCAGCCAGAACTTCAGAAGAATGCGCAGCCACGCCCTTATATGGATTGTTGGCGTGTCACAATGCAGCCAGGGAAAGAGACACAGACAGGGAAAGAGACAGACACAGACAGGGAAAGAGACAGACATAGACAGGGTAAGAGACAGACACCAAGAGAGAGACAGATAAAGAGACAGACTGACAGGGAAAGAGACAGACACGGACAAAGAGACAGACACAGGGAAACAGACAGACAGGGAAAGAAAGGGTAAGAGACAGACAGGGTAAGAGACAGACAGGGTAAGAGACAGACAGGGTAAGAGACAGACAAAGACAGGTAAAGAGACAGACACAGGGAAAGAGAGATAGGGAAAGGGACAGACAGTCAGAGACAGACAGGGTAAGAGACAGACAGGGAAAGAGAGAGAGAGAGAGAGAGATACAGAGGGGGAGACAGACAGAGAATGGGAGAGAAACAGAGAGACAGTTACTATCCCGGGCGTTAATATATTCTATTTGTACATTATATCCCGGGAATGTTAATACATTCTATTTTGTTAACAGCAGTTATTAACCCGGGCGAAGCCGGGTAGTACAGCTAGTATAAGTTAAAAATATGAAAACCGCAAAAGGGGGGAAAGGGGTGTCATAATATCCTTACGCGTTTCGGACAGGAGGTTAAAAACATGTCCTTATTCATTTACCTATGAATTCATTTACCTATGAATAAGGACATGTTTTTAACCTCCTGTCCGAAACGCGTAAGGATATTAGGACACCCCTTTCCCCCCTTTTGCGGTTTTCATATTTTTAACTTATATGTCTCAATAAATTTTTGATTTTTATATAAAGCAATTTTTGGTGCTGGATTCCATTTTTCCTGCCCCCTTCCTCCCCTCATTGACTTGTCATTGGACGGTGCATGGTTTGCAGATGATTTCTGCAGGAGCCGCAACTTGCACAGATATTTTTTGTTCTTGTGTTTTTCAAAACCCAAAGTGGGAAGGACACTCAATTTTTTTTCTTTTTCTTTTTTTTTTTTTATCCATTTTTGCTGTTTTTGTAAACATTTGCTCTCCGGATAAAATCCCTTTTCCTCCTCTGCAGCTAATAAAGCCCAGATGTATTTCTAACGGCTTCCTCATGTGACTGAGCAGAGGAAACCGCGGCAGGACTGAGTCACAGGAAGCCGCCCTGGCGGGAGGGACCCCCTATCTCTGGGGAGGGACCCCCTATCTCTGAGGACAGACCCTGCCCTGTGACTATGGCTCTGTGACGTGCGCAAGGTCGGGATGATGAGGGGGCGCCTTGTATAAGTCTGTACACCCTGCACAATGTGCACCGGTCATCCTATTCCAGCCTCGTTAAAGGGGTGTAGACTTTTGCAATTATTTTTATTGCTCCATTCTATTTCAAATTAATAAAAATAAATTGCAAAAAGCCATTAAAAAAACCTGCCGTTTTGTGTTTACAGCTCCTATGCAGACTTGTGTTTCCATGGTTAGATCCTGGGAGATCGCTGCATTCATTAGATGCATCAGAACAGTATTAAATGGGTTGCAAAAGTATGCACGCCCTGGAAAAAGGGAGCATTTTTGCTAGGCAGGATGAGAGACCGTTGCAGTGATCCATTTCATTGGAACTGTTTCTCCATCGAGGTGAATAATCAAGTGCTAGTGTGTAAATTTGCGCCCTCCCAGCCCAGGCTCCTCCCCTCGTCTCACCTGGCACCGCCCACTGCTGCTTGATTGATAGTCCTCTCTGCTCCCAGCTAAAATATTGTGTATGTGCCACTCTTCTTTTAGCTGGCGCATGCACAATACATTGCTATGTGCCGCCTGAAACCTCATACTGCGCATGCGCCGTCCAAAAAGAGGCGGGAGGGGGGCGCTGCATGCACAAGACTTCATCAAGAAGCAGTGGTTTTGTCACTCAGCAGCGACCATCTCCACTGTCAAGCAGCCGAGGGTGTGAAGAGGAGGGTGGACTGCAAGTGCATGGATATGCCTCCCTGCGCACTTGCAGTTTGCATTGATGGTCTTTGCTATTGTTGCACATTGCCCTATCCTGCATTATCTTTAATTGCCTGTAGAAAATATCACAGGCAGGATCCCTTTAAGGGAATAATCATTTTCATTTCTATGGCGCCAACATCTTCTACAGGAAGGGAAAGAAGGGGCCACTGTTCCCCCTCAGAGGGGATGGATTGGATAACTCTTCCAGGCACAGGAGGGGTTAAACATTCCCCTCTGAGTTTTGCTCCCTTTACTTTCCATTATAAGGTGCTGTATACACAGAACGGTGAAGGATATCCCGACCCTTATTTATCCCGACCCTTATTTATCCCGACCCTTATTTATCCCGACCCTTATTTATCCCGACCCTTATTTATCCCGACCCTTATTTATCCCGACCCTTATTTATCCCGACCCTTATTTATCCCGACCCTTATTTATCCCGACCCTTATTTATCGGATACATTGTAGCAAGTTCAGTTGCAGTTTTCTCCTTCTGGAGGAGGTGTTTTATGGCTCCGGGTCCCTCGATCTGAGATTCATTTTCTGACTCAAAGAAAAAATATTTTAATATCCTCAATGTTTCTCGTACAAGATTTCATCTCAATCTCCAAGAAATTCCAGAGCAAACCTCAAGATGGAAAAACTGAGCAATTATAAGAGTAACATAACGAGACGCAACAACTGGGGACACGAGCTGCAGAGAGGCGGCACCACAGTCCGGGGCCCGGGGAGAGGCGGCACCACAGTCCGGGGCCCGGGGAGAGGCGGCACCACAGTCCGGGGCCCGGGGAGAGGCGGCACCACAGTCCGGGGCCCGGGGAGAGGCGGCACCACAGTCCGGGGCCCGGGGAGAGGCGGCACCACAGTCCGGGGCCCGGGGAGAGGCGGCACCACAGTCCGGGGCCCGGGGAGAGGCGGCACCACAGTCCGGGGCCCGGGGAGAGGCGGCACCACAGTCCGGGGCCCGGGGAGAGGCGGCACCACAGTCCGGGGCCCGGGGAGAGGCGGCACCACAGTCCGGGGCCCGGGGAGAGGCGGCACCGGGGCCCGGGGAGAGGCGGCACCGGGGCCCGGAGAGAGGCGGCACCGGGGCCCGGAGAGAGGCGGCACCAGAGCCTGGGGAGAGGCGGCACCGGGGCCCGTGGAGAGGCAGCACGGCGGCACCGGGCCAGAGAGAGGTGGCACCACAGTCCGGGGCCCGGGGAGAGGCGGCACCGCAGTCCGGGGAGAGGCGGCACCGTAGTCCGGGGAGAGGCAGCACTACAGTCCGGGGCCCGGGGAGAGGTGGCACCGCAGTCCGGGGCCCGGGGAGAAGCGACACCACAGTCCGGGGAGAGGCAGCACCACAGTCTGGGACCCGGGGAGAGGCGGCACCGCAATCCGGGGAGAGGCAGCACCACAGTCCGGGGTCCGGGGAGAGGCGGCACCACAGTCTGGGACCCGGGGAGAGGCGGCACCGCAATCCAGGGAGAGGCAGCACCACAGTCCGGGGCCCGGGGAGAGGCGGCACCACAGTCCTGGGCTCAGGGAGAGGCGGCACCACAGTCCGGGGTCCGGGGAGAGGCGGCACCACAGTCCGGGGGCCCAGGGAGTGGAGGCATGTGCCAGGATTTAAAGGTTCAGCACGAATCCCAGTGCCAGGAGCAGGGATTGGTACCCACGACTGGCACCGGGGACGACCTTCATATTCTTAGAGGTCACTGGAAAAAGTGCAGCTACTGAGAAATGAATTACGGGGAATTGGCACAGGCCGGAGCGAGGCCTAATGAAAACATTAATTACCATCTGGCGGTATTTCCCTGCAGTCCCCTCCCGACGTCACACGCCACAAGATATTTTCCGTACTTTGTTTTTGGATGTGACTCTGCTGCACACACAAAACGGGAGAGGATTTCCCATTGAGACTGTGTATGTTGCATGCATCTGAGCAATGTCCTCCTGCCCGTGCACGGTTTCCATATGTGAACGCCATTTTTTCATCGCCTTCCGTTAATCTGGAATACCTGATAATCCAGCAACCATCATGTTCCATTATTGACACTTCAGAGGATTTTCCTGTAAATACTGTCCAATGGTCCGAAATACAAAGGGTCGAGTTTATCCAAAAAAGTGCAATATGTTGTGTTACTAGGGGCGGTGCTTATAAATATGTCATGATTTGGGATTTTTCGTGTCCTTGTCTTGCAGCTTTTCTCATGCGATGACTCAGCCGCCACAAGATGAGTTTGAGACGTCCCTGGAAAAGGCAGAAGCCTGGATGAAGGAGATCCACAGGAGGCTGAAGGAGAATGACAATACCCAGGGCCCGCGCTCAGCGCTGGAGTCCCGGCTCCGGGAGACAGAGGTGAGGGCAGAGGCCGGCCTCTGATCACTGCAGCTCTGTGTTATGTTGGGTCTTGTGTTTCGCCATATGTGACTTCTGGGGCTAACGTAGGAGGGTGCAGATTAGCGCAGGGCTCGGTAACATGGAACATGTAATGGCGCCATATGCGTCATCCCTAAACTTTCCCAGACCTCAGTATGACAACACGCTCAGTTATTATATTGACAGGAGGAGCAGCAGAGGGCCCCTCCATAATGGCTGCTCTAACTTCTCCTTTCTATCCTTATTGAGTGAGGCTGCTTTCACACTACGTTTTTTTAGCATGCGTCACGAATGTTTTTTTGCTGTAAAAGCGGATCCTGCTTTTACAGCAAAAAAACACATGCAAACGCATGTGTTATTTTGCAGGATCCTGTCACTTTAAGTTTATGAGCGGGCATTGGAGTCATGTGATCGGGAGTCAGTGGAACTGAACGTGATAGACTGGGAGCCGGCATCTGACAGGTGTGGCGGCTCGTAGCCAACGTAAACATCGGGTAACTTGCTTGGATACCCGATATTTACCTTGGTTACGAGCGTCTGCAGCTGCTAGGAGCCGGGCTCCCTGCACACGTTACCAACGTAAACATCGGGTAACTAAGAGAAGCACTTTGCTTGGTTACCCGATATTTATCTTGGTTACGAGTGTTCGCAGCTCTCAGGCGGGGGAGAGAGGGAGGGGGAGAGGGAGAGAGAGGGAGGGAGAGAAAGGGAGGGAGAGAGAGGGAGGGAGGGAGGGTAGACAGAGGGAGGGGGAGAGAGGGAGGGGGAGAGAGGGAGGGGGAGAGGGAGGGAGGGTAGACAGAGGGAGGGGGAGAGAGGGAGGAGGAGAGGGAGGGAGGGAGGGTAGACAGAGGGAGGGGGAGAGAGAGGGAGGGTGGAGGGGGAGAGAGACAGAGAGGGAGGGGGAGAGGGGGGGGGAGAGAGGGAGGGGGAGAGACTGATCACGCGAGACTGGTTCTGGGCATGCTCAGTAGAGCAAGCAGGATCCTGTCTATCAGCATGCCAGCGTTCACATACGTTTGCGTACAGTATAGTCAGGATCCAGCAATTTGCAGTATTTGGACTCAGCTCAAAAACGCTACAAGTAGCGTTTTTGAAAAAAATTAAAAAACTGCAACTCGCTGGATCCTCACTATAACGCACGCAAACACAGGTGAACGCATGTGAATGTGAGTCCATTGCAAATGCATTGAAATGAAAACGCATTTGCACTGGATCCGTTTTTGCGTTAATAAAACGTAGTGTGAAAGCCGCCTTAGTCTTCAGTATTTTGGACGCAGCAGAGATCCATCACATTCCAGGTCGCCCTGTGCAGGACTCGTCAGGACTGGATCCCTGAATATCATGGACATCCCATCACCTGTTCCCTAGTCTCAGGGGTGCATGTCCCCAAATATATTGGCTCTGGGTCTTGTTGGCAATACCAGTGATTAGGTTTAATTATTTACCCCAAAGCACAGTTATAAAGGAACCGAGGTCATGTCATGCTGACTTGTCGGCCGGGTGTCAGCAGGCGGCCAGGACGGAGATTAGTCCATTATCTATCACATCAGGTATATGCAGCTGAATTTTTGGGAGCCAAAGATCTAATAACCCCCATCCTCCCCTCCCTTGTTAACTATACTGTCCGAAGACTATAAACGTCCGCTCCGTCCACACTTTGCATTGACATTTTAGAACCTCAGTGCAGAGTAAAGAGGAGATTGTGTGCGGGGGGGCAGGGAGCCAGCGGTCAGACCCGGCCAGACTCCCCGTATCCCTGCACGCCCCTCAAAAACACTGATGTAGCTCAATGAAGCATGTCTACAACACATCAGCATGGAGCAGGTCATGAAACACTTATTTCTCCAAATTACAAAAGAATTTTGGCGCATTATAGTATAACGGACCCCCACGGACGCCGGAATTGTGTTTTTTCGGTTGCTGCAACTCTGCAAAAAAAACAAACCATGGATCAAAATTACCTACAATAAAATCAGGTCGGCATCAGTGTATAATCCATGCACCGTCCGTGATCAGTGGGAGAAACTTCGCCATTTATTTATTTTTCTATTTGTGACTGATCAAACATTAATGAAAATCCGATCCAGAACGCTGCCAGACAGCGGATCACCGGCGCCTGAATGAGACCTCGGAGGCTGCAAAAACGGACAAACAGTGGCCATAAAGAGCCGGAATCTGCTGGGATCACCGGCGCCTGAATGAGGCCTCGGAGGCTGCAAAGACGGACAAACGGTGGCCATGAAGAGACGGAATCTGCTGGGATCACCGGCGTCTGAATGAGGCCTCAGAGGCTGCAAAGACGGACAAACGGTGGCCATGAAGAGCCGTAATCTGCTGGGATCACCGGCGTCTTTATTTGTTTTTATGCTTTGTTTTAGCCATGATAAATTGAACTTTAAAGGAGTTGTCCACAGCTCAGACATCAGCTTCTCAATCCCTGTGTTTTCCCTCCAATAAAATAATTATATCTATACTCACCAGTGGTGCCATTCCAGTGCTGTCAGCACTGGCTCTCCTGGGGATCATATGATATGATGTCCCACAATCCCTATGACCAAACAGCCCCGGCATCAGTTACCCCCTACTTCAGTCAAACTGCTGGAACAACACCAACACCGCTGGTACAACACTGCTGGAGCGGCACCGAAACCGCTGGAACAACACTGCTGGAGCGGCACCGAAACCACTGGAACAACACTGCTGGAGAGGTACCAAAACCGCTGGAACAACACTGCTGGAATGGCACCGAAACCGCTGGAACAACACTGCTGGAATGGCACCGAAACCGCTGGAACAACACTGCTGGTATGGCACTGAAACCGCTGGAACAACACTGCTGGAATGGCACCGAAACCGCTGGAACAACACTGCTGGTATGGCACTGAAACCGCTGGAACAACACTGCTGGAATGGCACCGAAACCGCTGGAACAACACTGCTGGAATGGCACCGAAACCGCTGGAACAACACTGTTGGTATGGCACCGAAACCACTGGAACAACACTGCTGGAACAGCACCGAAGGCACTGGAATAATACTGCTGGAGCGGCATTGAAACCGCTGGAAAAACACTGCTGGAGCGGCCCAGACAACTCTGGAACAACACTGCTGGAACAGCACCAGCACAGCTTGAATCACCCCTTGAGGTGAGAATAGCTGTTATTATTTTACTGGGGGATTGAGAATGTGTTGTCCTAGCTGTGCACATTTCATGGCGTTGTCTCTGCATTGCTGGATGCTTTTATTTTGGTGACACATCATAAAATGTTGCATTGTATTAATCTATAAAACCTCTCCTTATCATTATATTACATTTTAATCGGTTGCATCCTATTATCATAACCTGACATTATACCACATTCCGAGACCTTATTACGGCACATTATAGCCGGGTGTAACCTATAATAATATAATTTACCATCACATTATACGACACCGGGATATCACATTACACTTTATTACGTTATTGGATGTTTCATTGTATAATATTCTAACACTTCACAGCATCATCTTATGTTACTATGTTATTTTACCTGACATAATGTTACATTGTGTTACTTTATTACTTCATTAAACATTACCTAATTTAGATTATATTATATTTTAGGCTATTACTTTATATATTGGAGATTTTATATATGACCTGTTTATACATTGTAATTATATTATATTTTATATTCCAGATTTTGCATTGTGTTTATATTACATTATATTTGTATACATTGTATCATTTTAGATTTTGATACATTCTCTTCCATATTCTGCATTGTGTTTATATAACAGTATATTTCTATACATTGTATCATTTTATATTTTGATGCATTCTTTTCCATATTTTGCATTGTTTATATTACATTGTATCATTTTATATTTTGATACATTCTCTTCCATATTTTGCATTGTTTATGTTACATTACAGTTGTATACATTGTATTTATATTTTGATGCATTCTCTTCCATATTTTGCATTGATACAATGTTACATTAGCTCCTGGGTAACTGTTACTTTCTTGTAGAACATCTGCTCCCTGGAAGGAGACGGGAAGCTGCTGCTGGAGAAGGTCCTGATGAAGGCCGAGGTTCTTCTGGGTGACAGCAGCGAGGAGGAGAAGCACGAGGTCCACCTGAAACTGGCCAAAATCAAGGGCTCCTTTGAGGAAACCACTACATACATGATCCACTGTCACAGGTGAGATCACGTGCTCTTTATAGACCTCTGTTTGCTGTCAGTGACTGATTACCGCACTCATCATCTGTGACGTTTCGCTTCTTCCACAGCCGAATCGAGTGGGTCTGGCTGCACTGGAACGAGTACCTGAGGGCGAGGGACGAGTTTAGGCTTTGGGTTCACAACGTCACCCTGACCCTGGAGCCGGACGTGGAGCTGCAGCTCGGCCTGAAGGAGAAGCGCTGGCAGCATGAACAAGCCCTGGTGCTGATGAAGGACGTCCTGCACCAGTCGCGGCTGGTGGACCGGCTGCTGGAGGAGGCCTCCTCCCTGTACAACCGGATCGGGGACCCCAGCGTGGAGGAGAGCGTCCAGAGCGCCATGATGGCCGAGTACATCCAGATAAAGAAGAAGGCCCAGGTCTGTCGCCAGTAATGGGGGGAACTCCGGGGTAACTGTATAGAAACTTGTCACCGCTGCAGCCAATCTCTGAGCTTAGTGTTGTGTACACTGTTGTCATGATGTCACCGCTGCAGCCAATCACTGAGCTCAGTGCTGTGTGCACTGTAGTCATGATGTCACTGCTGCAGCCAATCATTGAGCTCAATGATGTGTGCCTTATCATGAGGTCACCGCTGCAGCCAATCACTGGGCTCAGTACTGTGTGCACTGTTGTCATGATGGCACCACTGCAGTCAATCACTGTGGTCAGTGCTGTGTGCATTGTTGCAATGATGTAACTGCTGCAATGATGTAACTGCTGCAGCCAATCACTGACCTCCGTGCTGTTTGCACTGTTATATGGGGACCTGCGGGTAGTGATCTGGTGATCTGTAGCTGATTATATGGTGATCTATAAGTAGTGATCTGGTGATCTGTAGCTGATTATGTGATGATCTATAAGTAGTGATCTGGTGATCTGTAGCTGATTATGTGATGATCTATAAGTAGTGATCTGGTGATCTGTAGCTGATTATGTGATGATCTACAAGTAGTGATCTGGTGATCTGTAGCTGATTATGTGATGATCTATAAGTAGTGATCTGGTGATCTGTAGCTGATTGTATGGTGATCTATAGTGATCTGTAGCTGATTATATGATGATCTATAAGTAGTGATCTGGTGATCTGTAGCTGATTATGTGATGATCTATAAGTAGTGATCTGGTGATCTGTAGCTGATTATGTGATGATCTATAAGTAGTGATCTGGTGATCTGTAGCTGATTATGTGATGATCTATAAGTAGTGATCTGGTGATCTGTAGCTGATTATGTGATGATCTATAAGTAGTGATCTGGTGATCTGTAGCTGATTATGTGATGATCTATAAGTAGTGATCTGGTGATCTGTAGCTGATTGTATGGTGATCTATAAGTATTGATCTGGTGATCTGTAGCTGATTATGTGATGATCTATAAGTAGTGATCTGGTGATCTGTAGCTGATTATGTGATGATCTATAAGTAGTGATCTGGTGATCTGAAGCTGATTATATGATGATCTATAAGTAGTGATCTGGTGATCTGTAGCTGATTGTATGGTGATTAATGATGAGTGAGTTTTGAAATACTCGGATTTGCGATACTCGTAACGAGCGCTGTCTAATACTTGCGTATGCGTTCCTAATAGTGTGTGCAATGCAAGTCAATGGGGAAAAACTTGCAAAGTAACGAGTAACTGGAATGCTGCAGTATTTGTGCGAGTAGCGACTAGTGCGGAATTCAGGTCACTCGTTACATTGCGAGTATTCCCCATTGACTTGCATTACACACGCCATTAGGAACGCATACGCGAGTATTAGACAGTGCTCGTTACGAGTATCGCAAATCCGAGTATTTTGAAACTCACTCATCATTAATGGTAATTTTTAGGTATTGATCTGGTGATCTATAGCTGATTTATATGGTGATCTGTAGGTAGTGATCTGGTGATCTGTAGCTGATTATATGGTGATCTGTAGGTAGTGATCTGGTGATCTGTAGCTGATTATATGGTGATCTGTAGGTAGTGATCTGGTGATCTGTAGCTGATTATATGGTGATCTGTAGGTAGTGATCTGGTGATCTGTAGCTGATTATATGTTAATCTGTAGCTAGTGATCTGGTGATCAGTAGCTGATTATATGGTGATCTGTAGGTAGTGATCTGGGGATCTATAGCTGATTACATGGCGACCTCTATGGCTGTGACACGTGTGTCTGGTGGCTGCATTGATCTAACCATTGACCGATCTCTGCTGGATCAGTGAGTTATGACACCAATGTCTGGTCGTTCGTTCATGCCCCGGATATGGAGATCTGGTGACAGTATGAGCTGCTGGTGACACATGAGGCTGCAACTCCACTTATCCTGAGGACCTGGTCATGGCTCTGCAGCACCTCTTCTCCTGAGGACCTGGTCATGGCTCTGCAGCGCCTCTTCTCCTGAGGACCTGGTCACAGCTCTGCAGCACCTCTTCTCCTGAGGACCTGGTCATGGCTCTGCAGCGCCTCTTCTCCTGAGGACCTGGTCATGGCTCTGCAGCGCCTCTTCTCCTGAGGACCTGGTCACAGCTCTGCAGCACCTCTTCTCCTGAGGACCTGGTCATGGCTCTGCAGCGCCTCTTCTCCTGAGGACCTGGTCACAGCTCTGCAGCGCCTCTTCTCCTGAGGACCTGGTCACGGCTCTGCAGCGCCTCTTCTCCTGAGGACCTGGTCACAGCTCTGCAGCGCCTCTTCTCCTGAGGACCTGGTCACGGCTCTGCAGCGCCTCTTATCCTGAGGACCTGGTCACAGCTCTGCAGCACCTCTTCTCCTGAGGACATGGTCATGGCTCTGCAGCGCCTCTTCTCCTGAGGACCTGGTCACGGCTCTGCAGCGCCTCTTCTCCTGAGGACCTGGTCACGGCTCTGCAGCGCCTCTTCTCCTGAGGACCTGGTCACAGCTCTGCAGCGCCTCTTCTCCTGAGGACCTGGTCACGGCTCTGCAGCACCTCTTCTCCTGAGGACCTGGTCATGGCTCTGCAGTGCCTCTTCTCCTGAGGACCTGGTCATGGCTCTGCAGCACCTCTTCTCCTGAGGACCTGGTCATGGCTCTGCAGCGCCTCTTCTCCTGAGGACCTGGTCATGGCTCTGCAGTGCCTCTTCTCCTGAGGACCTGGTCATGGCTCTGCAGTGCCTCTTCTCCTGAGGACCTGGTCACGGCTCTGCAGCACCTCTTCTCCTGAGGACCTGGTCACGGCTCTGCAGCGCCTCTTTTCCTGAGGACCTGGTCATGGCTCTGCAGCGCCTCTTTTCCTGAGGACCTGGTCATGGCTCTGCAGCGCCTCTTTTCCTGAGGACCTGGTCACGGCTCTGCAGCGCCTCGTCTCCTGAGGACCTGGTCACGGCTCTGCAGCACCTCTTCTCCTGAGGACCTGGTCACGGCTCTGCAGCACCTCTTTTCCTGAGGACCTGGTCATGGCTCTGCAGCGCATCTTTTCCTGAGGACCCGGTCACGGCTCTGCAGCGCCTCTTCTCCTGAGGACCTGGTCACAGCTCTGCAGCGCCTCTTCTCCTGAGGACCTGGTCACGGCTTTGCAGCGCCTCTTTTCCTGAGGACCTGGTCACAGCTCTGCAGCGCCTCTTCTCCTGAGGACCTGGTCATGGCTCTGCAGCGCCTCTTCTCCTGAGGGCCTGGTCACGGCTCTGCAGCGCCTCTTCTCCTGAGGACCTGGTCACGGCTCTGGAGCGCCTCTTTTCCTGAGGACCTGTTGACGGCTCTGCAGCGCCTCTTCTCCTGAGGACCTGGTCACGGCTTTGCAGCGCCTCTTTTCCTGAGGACCTGGTCATGGCTCTGCAGCGCCTCTTCTCCTGAGGACCTGTTGACGGCTCGGCAGCACCTCTTTTCCTGGGCTCCGCCGGCTGCTTGCTTTTGGCCGGGGTTCAGCCTGCGGTCCGGGCTGTTTGCTCAGTTTCTCGTGTGTTTGTATTTGGCTTAGTGAGTGTATGAGAACCTTTGTCCGCATTGTCCCACCGCTTCCCACCAAACTGCAGGCGACGCGGCGGAGCCGAGGATAACCCTGCGCTCCCTCCTCTGTCACATGCACTGACCTGGGGACTCTGATTTCAGGACCGGGTGGAACGTCTGGAGAAGATCTGGAAGGACCATGAGGTCTATGATGGCGACGTCAGTGGCTTCAAAACCTGGCTGAATGGCGTCATCGAGAAACTGAAGGACTATGTGGGATCCGCGGCCGACTGTACAGAAAGCCGACTGGAGAGTCTGCAGGTATACAAGAAACGGACAGGAGAGGGAGGGATGGAGGGACAGAGGGGTGGAGGGATGGATGGAGGGAAAGATGGAGGGAGGGATGGAGGGATGGATGGAGGGAGGGAGGGATGGACGGAGGGATGGAGGGACGGAGGGATGGATGGATGGAGGGACGGAGGGATGGAGGGAAAGATGGAGGGAGGGATAGAGGTAGGGATGGATAGAGGGATGAATGGAGGGATGAATGGAGGGATGGATGGAGGGAGGGAGGGATAGATAGAGGGAGGGATGGATGGAGGGACAGAGGGGTGGAGGGATGGATGAAGGGATGGATGAAGGGATAGAGGGATGGATGGAGGGAAAGAGGGATGGATGGATGGAGGGATAGAGGGATGGAGGGATGGATGGAGGAAAAGAGGGATGGAGGGACAGAGGGGTGGAGGGATGGATGGAGGGACGGATAGATGGATGGAGGGAGGGACGGAGGGAGGGAGGAATGGAGGGACAGAGGGATGGAGGGAAAGATGGAGGGAGGGATAGAGGTAGGGATGGATAGAGGGATAGAGGGATGAATGGAGGGATGAATGGAGGGATGGATGGAGGGACAAAGGGGTGGAGGGATGGATGAAGGGATGGATGAAGGGATAGAGGGATGGATGGAGGGAAAGAGGGATGGATGGATGGATGGAGGGATAGAGGGATGGAGGGATGGATGGAGGAAAAGAGGGATGGAGGGACAGAGGGGTGGAGGGATGGATGGAGGGACGGATGGATGGAGGGAGGGAGGGACGGAGGGAGGGAGGAATGGAGGGACAGAGGGATGGAGGGAAAGATGGAGGGAGGGATAGAGGTAGGGATGGATAGAGGGATAGAGGGATGAATGGAGGGATGAATGAGGGATGGATGGAGGGAAAGAGGGGTGGAGGGATGGATGGAGGGAGGGATGGATGGAGGGAGGGAGGGATAGAGGGAGGGATGGAGGGATGGATGGAGGGACAGAGGGGTGGAGGGACGGAGGGATGGATGAAGGGATGGATGAAGGGATAGAGGGATGGATGGAGGGAGGGATGGATAGAGGGATGGAGGGATGGATGGAGGGAAAGAGGGATGGAGGGATAGAGGGATGGAGGGATGGATGGAGAGATAGATGGATGGAGGGATAGAGGGACGGAGGGATGGATGGAGGGAAAGAGGGATGGAGGGATGGATGGAGGGATAGAGGGATGGAGGCATGGATGGAGAGATAGATGGATGGAGGGATAGAGGGATGGAGGGATGGATGGAGGGATAGATAGAGGGATGGAGGGATGGATGGAGGGATAGAGGGATGGATGGAGAGATAGAGGGATGGATGGAGGGATAGAGGGATGGATGGAGGGAAAGATGGAGGGAGGGATAGAGGTAGGGATGGATAGAGGGATAGAGAGATGAAGGGATGGATGGAGGGATAGAGGGATGGATGGAGGGATAGAGGGATGGATGGATGGAGGGAAAGATGGAGGGAGGGATAGAGAGATGAAGGGATGGATGGAGGGAGGGAGGGATAGAGGGAGGGATGGATAGAGGGATGAAGGGATAGAGGGGTGGAGGGATGGAGGGAGGGATAAAGAGATGGAAGGATGGAGGGAAAGAGGGAGGAATGGATAGATGGCTAGATAGATACATAGAGGGATAGATACATACATATAGGGATGGGTATATTGGTTGGCGGAGTGACGTCTGTGTTATCTGTGACCCGTGGAATGACAGCTCCGCTATGACGGGTGATATAGTGACAGGTATGCCAGATATGACGGCTGTATAGTGTCACACCCGGCTGCGGCACAGATAACCGCCAGGACTCGTCACCTCCGCTCCTCCCTGTCATTGTGTCACATTCCTGAGCTCCAGTTATTTACATCTCACATTTTTTACCTTTTTAAAGCTACAGAGATATGAATCTGTTTTGTACAAGTGTCTAAAAGAGAGAATAAAAGTCAATAAAATAATTGCTTCTTCCCCAAAAAATATCATAAATCCACACTGTTATTTTGCAGTAATTTTTCATTGATTAAAGGGACATGGGAGAATTTTGTGACAAAATAATAATCTACCTGTTCTGCAGTATTCAGGGGTGGGACTTCACATAACCCCGCCCCTGAGGAGCTCATTGCACCCCCCTCTGATTGCAGCCATATTTGTTGGGGTGCGGGGAATCTGCTGTCACTCAGCGTCTTCTGTCATCTTCCAGGAGATCAGTAAGGATGTGGAGAGCGGTAATAAACAGTTAGAAATCCTGGAGATGAAGTCGGCGGAGGTGATAAAGAACACATCACCCCTCGGGGCGGAGAAGATCTGCAAGGAGCTGGAGGAATTGCGGAAAACCCTAAAAGAGTTAAAACAGATGAACGATGAAGAGGAGGAGGCGCTGCTGAAGACGCACACGTCAGACAACGCCTTCCTCCTCCTCGCCCAACAACTGGAGGCCAACATCAATGAGTTCCGTAAGGCCACACAGAGGCTGGAGGAGAGTCTGGAGTCCGGGGAGCGGGTGAAGAGCGAGGACGAACTAATAGCGCTGTGGAAAACGCTGAACGTGAGACACAGGCCGTATACTATACATAGAGCAGAGTATACACCGCACTATAGATGAATAACAACATCCTCCACTGTACAGGCCACAAAGTCCGCACTAGCCGCAGAAGAAGCCAAGGCAGAAAGGGTGAAGGTGCAGCTACGAGATCTCTTCAGATTCTCCAAGGACGTCCAACCGCTGTCCGATGGCGTCATCTCAGCCATGCGCGACTATCAGAGGTATCAGCACGCGTCACCCCAGAAATACTGAACCCCCCACATCAATGCTCAGCAGGGATATGTATAAAAATGCTATAATACTGCTCCTATATACAAGAACATAACTACTATAATACTGCCCCTATGTACAAGAATATAACTACTATAATACTGCCCCCTATGTACAAGAATATAACTGCTATAATACTGCCCCTATGTACAAGAATACAACTACTATAATAGTGCCCCTATGTACAAGAATATAACTACTATAATACTGCTCCTATGTACAAGAATACAACTACTATAATACTGCCCCCTATGTACAAGAATATAACTTCTATAATACTGCCCCTATGTACAAGAATATAACTACTATAATACTGCCCCCTATGTACAAGAATATAACTTCTATAATACTGCCCCTATGTACAAGAATATAACTACTATAATACTGCCCCCTATGTACAAGAATATAACTACTATAATACTGCCCCCTATGTACAAGAACATAACTACTATAATACTGCCCCCTATGTACAAGAATATAACTACTATAATACTGTCCCCTATGTACAAGAATATAACTACTATAATACTGCCCCTATGTACAAGAATATAACTACTATAATACTGCCCCTATATACAAGAATGTAACTACTATAATACTGTCCCCTATGTACAAGAATATAACTTCTATAATACTGCCCCTATGTACAAGAATATAACTACTATAATACTGCTCCTATGTACAGGAATATAACTACTATAATACTGCTCCTATGTATAAGAATATAACTACTATAATACTGACCCTATGTACAAGAATATAACTACTATAATACTGCTCCTATGTACAAGAATATAACTACTATAATACTGCCCCTATGTACAAGAATATAACTACTATAATACTGTCCCTCTATGTACAAGAATATAACTACTATAATACTGCCCCCTATGTACAAGAATATAACTACTATAATACTGCCCCTATATACAAGAACATAACTACTATAATACTGCTCCTATATACAAGAATATAACTACTATAATACTGCCCTCTATGTATAAGAATATAACTACTATAATACTGCCCCTATGTACAAGAATATAACTACTATAATACTGCCCCTATGTACAAGAATATAACTACTATAATACTGCTCCTATGTACAAGAATATAACTACTATAATACTGCCCCTATGTACAAGAATATAACTACTATAATACTGCTCCTATGTACAAGAATATAACTACTATAATACTGCCTCTATATACAAGAATATAACTACTATAATACTGCCCCTATGTACAAGAATATAACTACTATAATACTGCCCCCTATATACAAGAATATAACTACTATAATACTGCTCCTATGTATAAGAATATAACTACTATAATACTGCCCCTACGTACAGGAATATTACTACTATAATACTGTCCCTATATATAAGAATATAAGTACTATAATACTGCCTCTATGTACAAGAATATAACTACTATAATACTGCCCCTATGAGTTTAATGATCCTTCTGGTGTGTGCAGGTGACTCTGTGTTAATCTTTCTATCTATTTTTTGACTTTCTGATGGATGTTTTCTCCAGGGCGAAGAGTAAAGCCTTCAAGCTGAGCACTGACACAGAGTCTGAGCTGAAGCAGCTTTTCCAGAACCCTCTGCGTGAATTCCTGTACTGGAAACCGATTGCGGAGAGTGTCCTGGACGCCACCGCGGTGCCTGTGAATGATGGCGCCATGAATCGCGATGCCCTGGACAATATCGAGGTCAGATGATAAGCTATTGTATACAGTCCCTGACAGAAGTTCTGTCGCTTATCCATGTTAGGTAAATAAAAGCTTATAACCTGACTTTAAATTCATCCATTGGTTTTATAAATTACATATTTTGAAAGCTGAAACCCTCCTAAATTTGGTTTAGGTTATGAAAATAAAGTTTCTGAAATATTGATCAATGATCACAGAAAGGTAGATTTTGGCAAGACAAAAGTTTTGTCGCCTTGTCATATAATGCACCCAATCCTAGTTTACATCCTCACCTGTGCTCACTAAATGATCGCTTAATTAGTGGGTGTGTGTAAAAAGAAGTCCAGCACCCCAGACCTTCAGTTGAACTGCAACTTGACCTCTGACAATATGCCAAAAATCCACCCTGTGACCAAAGCCTTGATTATCAAGAGGCTGAAGACCAGATCCACTGCAGAGGTGGCTGGCACCTTTAAAGATTTGAAGAGACTGGAGATGTTTTTGACAAGCCCAGGTCCGGCAGACCCCGCAAGAGAACTGCTCAGGAGGAACGTTTGTTGGTTAGAAAATCCAAAGCCAGCCCCTCTTCCAATGCAGCAGAGCTCCAACAGGCCTGGTCACCTCAAGTCCCTGTGTCACCTAGAACAGTTTGTAGGATTCTGTCTTGAAATGGCCTCCATGGTCGAATCAGTGCCCAGAAGCCAGCACTAAACAAAAGGCAATTAAAAAACCGTGTGGCATTTGCCAAGTCCCACAGCCTGCTAAAGAGATGGACGCTGGAAAAGTGTCAGAAGGTGGATTTCTCTGATGACTCTTCAGTTGACTTACACCACAGCCACTGCAAACACTGTAGGAGACCTACTGGAGCCCGTATGGATCCAGAAAACAGTTAAGTTTGGTGGTGTAAAGATCATGGTCTGGGGTTACATTCAGTATGGGGGTGTGGAAACATTTGCAAGGTGGAAGGCAATATCAATAGCCTCAAATATCAAGACGTATTAGCTACCTCTTACATTCCCAGTCATAAAAGGTGTCACATTCTGCAGCAGGATGGTCTCCATCTCATACATCCATCTCTACAACAAAGTTCCTCCTGGCAAAGAAGATCAAGGTGCTCAAGGACTGGCCAGCCCAGTCACCAGACATGGACATCATTGAGCATGTTTGGGGTAGGATGAAAGAGGAAGCTTGGAAGACAAAACCAAAGAATCTAGATGAACTCTGGGAGGCATGTAAGATGCATTCTCTGCTATTCCTGATGACTTCATCAATAAATTGTATGAATCATTGCTGAGCCGCATGGATGCAGTCCTTCAAGGTCATGGAAGTCACACAAAATATTAAATATGGCTCTAATAGCACCACAACGAAATTCACCAATGTTATGCTACATATCTTTGTATTACAAGTTAATTTTTTGTTTGAATTTCACATTACTTTCTGTGGGCGACAAAACCTTTGTCTTGTCAAAATCTGACCTTTCTGTGTTCATTAAATGATCAATATTTCAGCTTTACAGCAACTTTATTTTCATAACATAAACCAAATTTGGGAGGGTTTCAGCTTTCAAAAGAGTAATTTATAAAACCAATGGATGAATTTAAAGTCAGGTTATAAGCTTTTATTTACATAACATGGTGAAGCGACAGAACTTTGGTCAGGGCCTGTACTGAGATGATGAGTGTGTGCAGGTGTATATAATATGACATGTCAGCGGTCTCCATCCTGTGGCTCTGAAGCTGCTGATTCTTTGCTGGGAGTTGTAGTTTCCCCACAGTTGTCGAGGTGCAGGTGTACATCCATATGTACAGGCTATACTCTACTCACATCATTTTCTTTTGTGTAGAAGTTACTTGGAGAAAGCTGTGTAATTAAGGATAAGCTGGCGGCTCTGGAGAAGAAGAAGGAGCGCATACACCTGGTCCTCGGGGACCAGAAAACCAAGACGCTCCTGCAGGATATTTCCGCAGCTGAACAGGACAGATACGCTCTCCACCGGGATCTGCTAGAGAGGAGGAAAAGCTTACAGGTGACGTAGCTTCACAACGTCTGTATATGCACTGTGTGTATGTGCTGTGTGTGTGC